>NC_060264.1:26113483-26413483 GCF_021901455.1 Neodiprion lecontei | reverse complement strand
CACAGTAGTAAAAACCTGTAAGAACCGACATAATGTTATAAATGCGATATCAGTCGGATTCGAAATATGTATACGGAATCTGCGATGGAATTTTCCTAGTATAGGACTTTACCTGTTACGATGTTAAATCTTGGTTTACTGAGGAATATATCTTTGATGTCAATAGAAGGAATGGTCCCAGTAAATTGAACAGTACAAGTAAAAGGGAATGCATTCGGAGCATAGTTGTGATGTATACGACAGCCACCTTTGCCTCGCGCCAATATATTCTGCTCCTTGTTACAGTCGTTGGCACTTTCCAAAATCAATGGAACCCCCAACACCTCCGTTCCTGTCATGTTTGTACCCATCGGCAGGATGAATTTTATCTGCATAGTAAGTACAGTGTTCAAGAATTTTATGTTAGTGACACTGTCGTAACATAATCATAGTCGTAACCAGTCATACTATGGAAGAATTTAGCAATTTCTATACCCAGGCTATACCATGCATGTACCTACATATTCATATATTATTACTATAGCTTAAACTCACCTTAGAAATTGGTTGAATGTCGAGCTGAATCTCATCACGGATAAGAGCAGCCAAACTATGCTTGACATGTATGCGTCCTGGGCTCAGAGCTCTGCCTATACCACTCAAGGAATCAATAGTCAATAGTTCTGGGTTTGAGGATTGCCAATAACCAGGGTCCCCATCATTCGACAGTAGTGGCATGGAGAAGCATATTATATCACCAACCGTTAATGTCATCTGTGTTTGATGATATATGCTCACATAAATTTACTTAAAACCTCTCACATAAGTATCGAGATACACAGAGAATATAGAATTGTGCTGATACGTTATGTATTGGTGAAATGTTTCCACACATTTTTTCTTGCAAACACTACAAACCTTTGAAGGGAAAACGATGTCTCCAATCACCATATTTACGTAGTCGAACATTCCAGTTGGCTGTTTTTCATTATAAACTTTAGTAACCATATGTCCACTTCTTGTAAATTGGACAGAAACTGTGTTCTCTGATCCCATACTAAATGAGGCTAAATTAGCACGGTTTGTCCATATAGACAATTTCGTTTGACCAGCGTTAAACTTAGATCCGACATTGTCGTAATACCCTACAGTATAATCCAGCGTCATACCTCTGGGTAGGGAATAGAGTTCTTCACCCGATCTCACACGCATGATCGATTTTAGCTCAAGCATCATGTAATGGATCGGTTTGACCTAACAAAAACAGATCAGGTATATATTTTCGAGAATAATATTTGTTTAGTTATATTGATGATTACGCGTACGAAGAAATATTCATTATTCAACCTACCTCGACAACAACCATCAACGTTTGCTTCAACCCATAAGCCTCAGTACTTGTGATTGATAGTATAGTTTTTCCAAACATTTCGCCTGATGTGATCATGCCATTTTTGTCAACGGTTACATTCTTGTTTGTCAATATCAAAGCTTTTGAATCCTCCGTTTCACCAGAGCTTCCAGGTGGTAAAATTTTGTAACTTAAACTGTACTTGTCATGATTCGTTTGCAATTGAAAAGCTGAATTTGGTGTCATCAGTATAACTGGCCTTCCATACCCGTCCTCTACACCGACCAAATGAAGCTCTTGGAATATTTCAATCTTCAAGAATGCCACAAATGTTGTATCTTTGTCACATTTTGCAAATGTCTCGCATGATGTTGTAACATTGAGGTGAATTGTAGCTATTCCAGGCTGTAAGCCTTCAACTCGTACACATGCTTCATTTTCATATCCAATATTAATGCCAGTCCCTTCATACATGTTTTTCAGTTTTATTATCCCTGGTTGTCCACTCGTAGACCACAGGAATCTCATCGGTGTTTTCATCGAACCTATTACAAGGGGTGTAAGTTGGTCTGGAATACCAAAAGCCCATACTGGAATGGTAGCTCCAATTTTTATTCTGGTTGTCGGCGCCGTGATTTTAACACCTTCCAAAGGAACAACTTGTACCCCTATGCTATCCTTTGAATACACAACACGTTTACCATTCGGGGTAAGCCCAACTGCACTTGCAGATATAACTCCTGTACCAAATAATTTACCATCCAACACGCCATCTTTGCTAACACCCAGAGTGCTATCATCATTACTAACAAATTCAATCTCTGCATTGGACGGTCCACCAATGGTCGAAAGTTGATACAATGTTCCTACAAGGATTGTCACGTTTTTTGGTATAATTTTGAGTGGTAGAAAAACTTGAATAGTGATTGGCTCACTGTGGACTTTTTCCTCATCTTTACCGCTTTCAAAAG
Source organism: Neodiprion lecontei (assembly GCF_021901455.1). Lineage (NCBI taxonomy): Eukaryota > Metazoa > Arthropoda > Insecta > Hymenoptera > Diprionidae > Neodiprion > Neodiprion lecontei. The sequence goes on along the minus strand of NC_060264.1, from coordinate 26,411,182 downwards.
ATAATTGAGATTCGCCTTCTTTAATTCCACGAACCTTATACAAAATTTCATGATAGGGAGGGTTTCCTTGATCGCTGTTTGGCAAACGTATAACTTCAATTCGCCCATTATCTATTTCTGCACCTATACTAATAGCTTCAATCGAGGGTAGCTCCATTGTACGACCATTTGTATCATATAATGTGAGAGTTGCAACAATGCATTTGTCTATTTCAACTTTGTCTATCACCTCGACTTTTATGCCTCCGAGTTGTTGCACCTCAATGACAGCTTCAGCAGGCTTTGACGGTAAGCAAAGATCAACGAGAGCAATGTGCAGTATACCTGAATTTCGGGGGACAATGGTTATTGTCTTGGTAGGTGCGACATAATCCACATTGGCAATATCCTTGGAGCTTAAATTAAGATCATAGAAACCTGATCCTTGGCTGACCTGCATGTGATACTTTCCAATTGGATCAAGAAGAACCTTCAAATTGTTTGGAGTTATAACCGTATGGTTTACCAGAGTCACATTTATAGACTTTTTGATGACTGGAGTTTCTACGGACCCCCTTTCTGTTAGGGTGGGAAATGGCGGCCGTTCTGGCACAATTCCCAATTTTCCTAGTGCACGTTTTTGATACCCTGTCACCTTGGCATGTATCTGTAACATGCCAGTATGCTGTTTTGGCAAAATACGTTGATAGTGTCTGTTTGGTAATATAACATTCATATCCCAATATGTCTCTTCCATAATACCAGATACTTTTTCCACACTGCCATACTCAACAGGGTTCAATGCCCATTCGACATTCAAACTCGTTGCATTGTCAAAAGTTCTACCATCTTCATCCTTTACAATCACCGTCAGCTCAAAATCCTCTCCACTACGCGCCATAATATGGTCGGTACTTTGACTTTTTGGACACTTCTCGCTATCCTTAAATTCCGGTACCAGGTAAATGTTTCTCGGTTTGCCACAGGTGACTAGAACCGACGCGGATGCTTCAGTTTGGTGACAGTTTGACAATACCGGGATATTTGAAATCGTGAGTGTAACTGTGATATCGCCAAGTGCTTCGCACATTATTTCGTACACGTAAACATCAGAACTTACATCGAATATATACTCTTCTTCCTTCCATCTTAATACACCTAGGTTTGACATTTTTATTTCTCTTGTGTAACCCTGATTTTTATCAAACCACGGCAGTGGTCCACCTTTGAATACTAGTCGTCGTGATGACCCTACAGCGAGTAGGGCATCACCAGTTGACGGATGCAAGGCAGTGAGGGGCTTGTATGCCGATATGTTTACATTGTCCATCAAATATTGTCCACCATTATTGTTGTACGCGACTGTGACGCTAGACGTGCCGACATCAAGGCCAACGACACGAAGTGTCGTGCAGGCTATGCCAATAGACTCAACCGTTTCACTATTATTATACACAAAGTTACCATCTGGAATGTAAACGTCAAGGGGTATATCGCGGCAATCGTTGAATGGTATTTCATACACTTCATCCGTTCCTTCCTTCTTCATTTCGCCATACATCGCCACATGAATATGGATAGATTCTCCAACTGCAGCCTCCATATTGTAATCAATTACTTCTAACCGTACTGGCGTCAAGACATGTATCCTTGTTTCATCCCTATTATGCGGGTTTCGTACCATTGACACAATAATTTTCGCAGAGCCCTTTCTCAAAACTCCAACTAGGCCGTTTTGAGATACTGAGGCAACATTAGGATGCTGACTTGCCCAAATATAAGCACCGTCTCCTCCGCTCGCTTTTAAGGTAGTTTCCGACCTGTAATAATTAGTTTCATACTTTCACAAAGTTTAATTACCTATTTGTAATGCATTATTTATAATGCACTATCAATCTGTTTGTGTGCATTTTACAAAACATACCTCGCTTTACTCCGCGGATCCCAGGGTACAGCCAAAGTTTTAGGAACAACTATAACCTGTGAATGTATCGAGAGTTCAGCTCTTGTTGTGAGCCGGGGCATTAAATTCATCCGCTTTCCCTGGCTGTTTATAATGGCGATTAAGCTGGCCTCTACTATCGTCGTACCCATAGCTATGGGTGTGGCGACTATATGGGTACCGTTCTGGGTCCTTGAACCCACATTCAGGTATTTCTCATCAATCTGTACATTGACCTGGACACCTTCCCCTATGTGGAACTTGCGGTCCTTGCTATGACATAAACAGAGCGCTCAAATTGACAATAAAACAAATTTCACACATTTCTGTTTTTCGTGGGATTCTAAACTACGAATTTAATAATTCCGTAGAAATTCACAATATTAAAAGTTTTAACTGACCAGTTGGATACTCCAATGACAATGAATTGAAATACTCACTTATCATATATTTCTGCAACAATCTCATGTGTATGGCCCAAAATGAGGCCCCAATTCCTATGTGGTAGGACTGTCAGAGTGATGTAGGCAGGCTCGTTTATATTGACTGTTGCAGATGGGAGAACTATACCATATTCCTCATCAACGTTTCTGTCATACAATAGAACCTTAGTTTTCCCACGTCCGATGGCATAGGCGCTGCCATAATCATTATTTATCTTCAGGATATCAGGATTTTCAGCCTCCAAATAGTATTGGCTGGATGGTAGGTTGATCTCTTCCAGCCGTCCTTGATGCACCTGAAATATGGGAGACACTGTAGAATGATTTTATGAGTTAATTTTTCAAGAATCCAGGAAAAAAGGGAAAAATATTTATATGCTTACTCCAATTTACAGGAAAAGCTGAATACCTGCATGATTCTGTAATTAAAGCTGTCATAGGCCATCATAGTTACATCACTTGGTATGATGATCAGATTTGCAACAACAATCAATTCCACTTCAATGGGGGGTACATGAGTATACTCAGGGTGAGACAATTTTACTGAGACCTGAAACATATTTATGAAATCTTGTCAACAAGTGAATCAAAGTCAAGAGTTATTAAAATGCAGTCAGATATAATCTCTCATAAAAATATATTCAGTGAATTCAATTTTTTATAACTGCCTAATGTGCTTGCTTATACAAATTAAAATTTCAATCATTCAAGTTTTAGATTACGGTTTCCATTTCAGTCTACTGAATGGAACAAGTACTTAAACATCATCTTACGAGGCTACCTTCTTAGTTCTAAATGAAGAATATACCACAAACCTTGGCAGAGCCAGTTCTGATTCCCTCCAAAAGAGTCATGTGCCCTTTTCGCCCAACAGAGTCTAATTCGACGACTGTTGGTGGGGTTTCATATGGCGATTCCTGAAAGGTCATAAACCTTAGGACATTGTTGAGCGGTTTACTATCTATCTGCGATCTATGTTTGTCCACATTCCCAATTGTCCACATGAATTCGACACCAGCCAGTGTTGTGAATTCGTTGCCTTTGAAAGTATAAAACACAAGGATTGAAAAGCTTTACCAAGTGCATGAAGCGTTACGCCGTGATACTGACTAACAAGCATGAAGTTGAAGTTAGAGTTAGCAGCCAAACGTGTTCAATTTTTTGGAAATCAGAAAATGCATTTCACTTTTATCCTCATAATTCTATACAAGTATGGGGGGTTCAAGGTATTTTATAAAATTTTGATTTTCAGACTTCATTACCTTATTTGAATGAACAGAACGTTTGGTTGCTAATTTCAACTGCTATTTTCAGCTTTGTCTGATAAGCAGAGCACGTATTTGCGATATATTCACAAGAGGAAAATGCGGTTAAATTATTTATTCCTACCCTGTTCATCGTTTGCTCGGACCTCAAAGACTTCTGGTGCTTCTTCAATGAACAATTCCCGGGTTGTTGTGACTAGATTGAATGCGAAAATGGCATCTACAATAACATCACACCTCAGGAATTGGCCTGTGGTAACATCTTCGGCTAATACTATGGCAGTGTTGCGTGTCGAATCCTTGGTGACAGTCTGTACCAATACGGCAGACGAGCATGTTTTGTCGAAATTTTCATTGAGTGGAACTAATCTGATCAAATCGGTACGGGATGACGACCTGGAAACAATATTTCACTTATTTGGTAGACCTAGCAAGTCATGTCTGAATAATTCATGTATGAAAAAAACGAACACCGAAAATGAGGTTACAGATCAAAGGTAATAGTTGACTCATTTGAAAGAAATTCAGGATGACCAGGTACACTATATTCGAATTATAAGTTAGAGCGGAAAAGGTATTCGATACGTAATCTAAATTGTCTTCGAAATACATCAATTTTGAATTGAAACTTGCCATTTGTAGCACCCGCCTTCGGTAACCTCCAGGGTGAAATTGGTGGGAAAATCGTTGAAAATAGGTAAAAGAACTCTCGGTACGTTTAGTCGCTGAGTATTTACACATATTGATAATAAAGTTATCACAGCACACAGTATAACTAGCAAGTATTTATCGTACAAATTATACAATTTCGCCATTATCATCTACCGCCCTGCCGGGCATGTGTGACATGTATAGTGTTATATCCCACAACACTTATAGGGTTATATCCTTCGACCGCATGCGAAATTAATTTTGGTATTGCGCGGGCTCCGCGGGCCTCAGCGTTTTTGCATCTGTATTTGTTTAATCGTTGGCCTTGGATGATTAATTTTCACAGATGGGTGTGCTGTACGAGTGAAATAACTGTTGAAATCATACAAATGTGCCAGAACTTCCGAATTTCACCGAGTAGCGCTAGTGTACGTCTCGACACGTTAGTCCGACTCGGCGAGCGATTCCAACGTTAGTAGGCCTTGGAAAGTCGTTAAGGTAGAACGCGCTCCTGTCCGCTCGCGGTTTGTTCAATTGTGCGGTGAGCCTAAAGTTGAAAAGTTTTTTAACAAGTAAAATTAATGATTTCGCATGAAAGTGGTCATACAGTGATTGGTTATTGGATTTGTACTTCCTAAGAAATCAATAACTTCTTTCAATCCGCAATAAACTTGAATTTATAATTGAACGGACTTGGTGACACCAATATATTGTTTGGAAAAAGCACTTGTGATAGACGTGAAAAATCTTCTGTCGATCTGTAGATTTGAATATACCCTCTGGACATTTGATGATGGGTAAGTTTTGCTAGCCATTAACTATTACTAGAATTTTTTTTCTTAGTGTTTATTGTAACACACAATTGTTTCCTCACATTTCTTCGTTTTCGAAATCGAGGTCGCAGCTGCGTAGCGCATTGATTTTCCGCTACTCTGATAATAGACATAATCAACTAATCCAGCTCGTATGGTATAATCTGTACTTGGAGTTTATTCTCTGCACTTTTTGACTGAATGTAGTACCTTTCAAATGTGAACTTAATACCCTACAATTCTAAGGTAGACCAAGTAAAACTCTTACTTCGTTGCTGTATTTTCTTATTCTTGGTTGGACCTAATGAAAGTAGCCAATGATATTGCTTTTCACCACTATGTGCTATATAATTGTTGTGAAAAAAAAATCTATTGAAATTGGTGGGTTACATTCGGTACACTTGGTCCCGTAGTTTGAATGGCGGAAGTATGAAATAGAATTTACACAGGAATAATAAAATAATAACCAGTCATTTATTGATTCCGTAGAATGTAGTTTGTACATATATTATGGTATCGTCGCTCACGTTTAATACATTGCTGGTAGCAAATTCGAGCTAATATTACTGAATATACACATGCTTTTAAAAATGTATCAACAGCGTCGGATCAAATATATTCTAACTAATTCATGATTGGATCGAGTTGGTGCCTTTAATGTTAAATATCTTGTTGATTAGATACAAATCTTAACTGTGAGCAATGTGTGAATTCAATTAAGTCGCAGAATGTTGTTGAACAATCAACTTTTCAAGTCGAAGGAAACGAAGCTCAATTTTATGTATGGCAGGATAGTGATTCACTGTACTTATACAGTTCATACTCATTGTCAATATTCGTATACATGACAATGGATGTGCGAACAGTGTTTCATGTAACAGTCCATTATATTGCATTATAGGAATCTGCTTGCAAAACATCTTGTAGTGCTATTTCTAATATCTTGGCATTTTTTTACAATTATTCCAAGAGCTCAGTCCTCTTCTCAAAAGTGACCAGTTTGACGATCAATATCTGTGATATCCTCAATTATTTCCTGTACTCGTGTACCTATTTTTTTAGCAACGTCTACTTTCTCATTGTTGGGTAAGAAGAGATATTTCCAAACCAAGTCACCGTCGATAATACCTCTGGCAGGATTTCCTTGCATTCTGACGTAGCTTTTATATGTTCTGCAAAAAGCCGAATAGATAACTTATTACTTACTGATTACGTGTACCTGACCGTTTGTGAGTGAAACATGAATCATCAATACGATTTCAGTCCTGGTTTAACAATCATTAAACTTTATCTACCTGTAAGCTTTGGGGTTTAATCCTGCTGTATGTGAAATGTGAGAAACGAGAACATTTTGTAACATCAGCAGTCGTCGATAAGTTTTTTCTGGTACCGGAAGTACATAGCCCAAACTCCCATCTAGGGTAGCTGATAGAAAAAAATGTTGAATGGACTAAAATGTTACCCCAAACGATGTTGATAAAAAATAAATAAATTCGTAATCTATATTTTGACCCTCAAAAATATAGAAAATCGTGATTACGGGTGCCTTGGACTTACTCACCATACATAGTAATATGTCTTCTGTCAGCTCCACTGAAATGCTTTCGATCATTGCCTGGATTATCAAGTTTGCATCTTATACGAAAGAAGGTATTGACCTTTTGCCCTAAATGGAAATCAGCTTTTCTAATCAATTTTTGACCTCCAAGACTTTCTCTAGACTCTGGCTGATACATAAATAATGCCAAGTTGTTTTCACCATCAGCAACAAAAAAACCCAAGTTGTTATTGTCAATCAAATATTCTATTGTGTAAACTTCTGCTGGTCTAAAATCCTGGAATTGTAATGTAGAAAATATGCGAATAAAATACATACTGGCAACAGTTTTTATTTAGGTTCTTAGCAATTATGGGAATGTAGTAACTTACTCTGCTGACAAGGGACAATGTTCTGTATTCTTCTTGAAATCTCAACAAACTGATAGATTTGTAAACGTCGGCAACGAGTATCAAACTCTTAATGCTTAGCATTTGATGAATGTATATTTGCGTATCAATGAAGGCAACCCCAACCAAGTCATTGTCTTTGAGTTGCCATATGTAAATCTGTAAACGAAATTGATAGAACGATCATAGTTAAATTTGTGTAGTTTGATAATTCGTTGGCAAAGCGTGGCCTCAGCTCACCTTTTGTCCAACAGCTGATACTAAAAAGCCTGAAACTTGAGTTATAGCCGTAATTGGACCCTTTTGTTCCTTCGCATAAATTTGTTTAAATCGATTCTTTGTCAGGGGCTGTCCCGGCTCTGGCACGACTTCGATAATATCAAATATAAGTATCTGTTAAATTAATGACACAATTAATACTGATTATTCAGAATTGCTTCAGTACCTGAAGAATTGAAGTGAAATCTTTTTTTGAGACATTCTCTTTCTTACCCTTCCCCTGCTGGTTATATCTTCACCATAGTTGTAGTTGGTTCCAAGTACAATGTAACCCTTTAGACCAGATCTTGTCCCTTCATAAGCTAGTGAAACATTTTTCAGACAAGTAACGTGTTCCCATTGATCCAGTTCTATTTTGGTATTAGGAATCGTCTCCCAAGAAACGGGGGAAAATAAAACTATGCTGAACTGGTCTTGAGCCGGGTATAGGAAACGTTCATCACGCTCTTCCTCTGTATATTCCTGAGCGATAATTATTTCTCATTATTGTTAATCACATTGCTCTAGTGTACAATGAAAAATTAGCATGGATAGTAATTACCTTGTCTTCACCATTGAATTTGTAATAACTCTTCAAAGGTTCTGCTATACTTGTTATGACGCAATACGTTTTACTCTCAAGATGATAAGTGACAAAATGTGGAGTACAGCGTAGCGGAACTTTTCTCACTGGCCAAGGAGCGTCGTATGACAAATGGGTGGGCAAAACACAAATCCTCAGCTCCTCCTGAAATTTTTATAATTCATAATACTTGCAAACTTTTGTTTGTTACCTACAGTTCGATAATCTGAAAAGAAATTGCCCCACCTTCCCATTAAAGTAAAGAAAGCCTTGTGGGCAGTTGACATTATTGAATGGAGCAAATGATGTTATGGCTCCGTCAATACCCATAGGGTGTGCTCGCAATTCACCTCTTCCTGTAAGAAATACCCAATGTGGGTATCCACCACAGATAAACACTCCGTTGTATCCAGCGATATTGCTGAAGTAGCGCATCATGCAGACTCTAGTTGTGCTTATGTTAGGTTCACTTTCCTTCTTGGGATTTGGCCTAAAAACCAGGGTCAAATATTCTTTACCTTAATTCCTCTAAATTTATGAATTAAGAGTAAGGTTCCCGAAGTACAAGCATAAATGTACAGAGTCAAGCCGGATTATTATTATTATTATTATTTTCAAATCACTTACAAAAAATTATATTTGAAATGACCGAAGAAATAAGAACCCACCTTATCTGGCCTGGTATCATGGAATGTTCTAATTTTTTGAACCGCAGCTTTAAGTGTCCTTTGGGATACCTGTATGCTTGATAGATTTGTATTTCCGAATCCATCCTAACGAGTAACATAGGCCTGCTCCCATGATGACCAAGTGAAACCATGAGAATTTCGCGAACCTAAATAATAAAATTTATATCTATTGTTACGCATTGCAATTGATCTTCCTGCGGTTGACAAAATGATCTAGAGCTACGAGTATATACCTGCATCTCAGGACAAGGAATTTCGTTCGTTTGGGACGTTTGCAGTGTTGTAGATTCCATGCTATCGTGTAAAACGTATTGTCCATATCCAAAATTACGAATAAGATAACATAATCTTAGTTCTGGGAGAGAATAAATTTCTAGAGTACCGCTGTCTCGATAAATCAGTAGCCAATATGTGGGTTTTACTTCTTGAAGGGACTTTTGCCACCTAAATAACATGCATTAGCCATTGAATAGATGAAATTGAACTAACATAAATTCTTACTACAAGAACTTCACGATGGACAATGTTGACTAATTACCATGGAGATTTTTTGTTAGTTCCATCTTGAGTTTTGGTACGAGGAGGAATCGGCATTTGAAACGCAGGAGCGTCACCGTACAGCAAATCGTCTTCATCATCAACGCTTCCAGCAAGGATAGGCTCTTCAATTACTTTTTCTTCCCTGGAATCAGCGTCATCGGTATCATCAGGATGGTGGGTTGTGAATATGCCACTAACGTCTCTGTACGCACAAAGGGTATCGACTTGTGGTCTCTGTGGAAAAGCATTCAGATTATTCTACTATCAGAATCATTGAATAACTTAAAGCCAGGTTTCATTATCCTGCAGTATCTTCTTTTTCTTAGCTAACTTGACTGTGACAACGTATTTTCGACTTACAAATAGAAGATTAGCAGGATGAATGTGCAGTCGGGCAGCACCTCTGGTTTCTCTGAGCGTTAACAGCATCACTTGACCATCTTCTGAGAGAAGTGTGACATATGGATCAGCACAGCTGGCGTGTACAATAGAACAACCCAGATCGATGGGTATATGTTGAATCTGTGACAAAAGTTTGCTGGTAATGATCTAGTCATTGTTGCTACGTGTTTAGCAGTCGTAATTAGGTTTGAAATTAATGTAACCTGTTCCAGTCCCTGCATTAGTCTAACACCCAATTGTGTGACTTGAACAATGTATTTATTTGCCCCAAGATTTCCAGCAAATATTGTTGTGCCTTGAGTACTGAAGCCGCTATGATCCACTTCATTGATTTCTTGGCCAGTTTGCAAAATCTAAGGAAGAAGAGTACAAAAGAGTGTGTATCAGTAGGAGCAATTGGAGAAATATTGCAGCAACGTTTTCTCCGTTTCAAAGCGAAATTTGTATCGGTACCATTGTAGAATCTTCGTGACTTAAAATCAAAAAAGCATGGGTTCCATCCGCTTCAGCTTTAGCTTGTTCGTCGTTATTAACGGCTCCTATCACAGTCCACATATCTTCGCACCCAGGTAGTTCAAAAGTAGTGACAACCTTGAAATGATTAGTGTATCATCTTACTACAGTTATTTTTAAAGATTGATCTTAAAAAACTTAGGAAACAATTACCCATATACCATATTATATTTGATTTTTATTTCATTAGATCAACGGGCTCGTAGCCCTATTTAAGAATGCATATAATATAAGAGGCCGATTTTCGTAAAGTTACATAAGTAATAAAATGCATAAATTCATAGGTTTCAACTTGATAAGGATGATAACTGCTACCAAGACTAGACAGAACGACCAGATGCAAGGTTAATGGACTCATTATCACAACATTTATCCACTAATTTAACCTTACATTTTAAAATATTAAAGTCATTGTATTGTAGTATTATTCCAAATATAAGTCGAGGTTTTTTGTTGCTGACATGACTCTTAAAAATCGTTCTCAACTTATATTCGAAACAATACGGTAACTGATATCTGAGAAAGTGTTGCTTACTTGAGGTCGGACAGAACGTTGCAGAACACAGAGAGCTCCATTTTTGCCGTATCCTGAAGTCGTGACTAGTTCAACGTCAGGATCTTGATTGTGGGAGAATTCTTCAGATAAAAAGGCAGGCTCTCCCATCGATATATTTCCACAAGGTCCTATATTCAATAAACTGTCGCACACCTGAAAATAAATTATGTGATACCATCGATGTAAATATTATCGGATTGATCACTCTCTCAACGTCCAAGGAAATTGTTATCTACTGATGCATACCTCGAAAATGTATGATGTTATTTGCATAGAAGCTTGCATTTCACTACCATAAACTTCAAGCTCTTCAGGATCTTTGATATCTAATACATCGGATGCCATCCAATCACCAAGATAGTCTTGTTTCAATTTCTTAGCAGGTGTCTCACCACTATTTTCCTCATTATTATCATCACGGTCGTCATTGAGTTCATCAGTATCATCGTGAACATTACGATCTTTACTTTCATTATCATTTCCACTGACACGGTTTTCGTCATCAGTGTCCAGAGTTACCTCCTCTCTTTGGATGGTCGTTATTGTTGTTGTAGGGTTCTCAGGCTCTTTCTCCGTGAACCTCAACAATAGAGAATTTCCAAGCCGAGAACCAAGAAACAGATAATTATCTTCATATGTGCAGACCTGCAGAATTACAAGCAATTATTTTGTGGGTCAAACAGATCACTGCTAACACAAGATTGTTTTTCAGCCTTTGATGCTTAGGCGTAACTTACGCATGACGTTAACACACTGGCAGCAGCCTTGTCAAAATGAAAACCACGAACAGATCGCATGCTGTCCGCGAAAAGGGACAGAACATACAATTCACCGCTCTTCAATGATATGACCAAACGATCAGAGGATATGAATGCCACCTGGGCACCTTCCAAGCTCATTTTAACGCCCTCCTGAGGCTCTGTAAACAGGAACAAAACATAGTACAACTTTCAAAATAAGGAGAAGTTTGACAACTAAGTGGCTGAGCAATAAACCAGATACTAACTGAGCGGAAAGTTGGTGCTGGTTTCTGCCATACTATTCAGTGATACACCGTATGGCGGGATACTCTGATTAAGATAAATCAGAGAATTTACAGCCATGATGAGAGTTCCACCAAGTGGTTTTCTCACAGCAACTGCCTGGCAGCAGTCAAAAGGCAGATTTGATACTGACCAAATAATTGGATGAACTTTCTGTTGGATGTTTAAGGATATTGCAACCATAGCGCAGGTATCTTGCCTGACCGCGATACGCCTGAACAGAAATTCAATATGTTAAGTCAAATTTTATGTCTGACAGGAATCTGTACACTTATATTAACACTAGATCAGTTGCATACCCTGCAAACGTCCTGACTGGTTCATAAAGGATCAACAGAGTTGGCTCATAATATCCGTGCAAAAATTGCAAGTCTATTATGTTGTCCATTTTTTCCTCTAACGTTTTCAGAACAATCATGTACGAAGACAAGATTGGAGTTTTATGCGATGATGATGTCTTGGGGGCCTCAAGCAGATCTCCATCATCGATAATCGGATCCTTGCGAAAGGGAAGGACTACCAATTTCCTACCGTAAACAAGCATGACTGCGCATCGTCCCTCGGGATCTACCCTGACCATAGGTATATGGTGATGATTTGTCCAGCCATCCTATGCCAATCAAAATTATAAGTCATTGTTTAAAGTGTTTATATGATAAGTTAAAGCCAAAGAGTCAAGAGCACTGCTGCTCACCCGCATTTCTTCCTCCTCGAAGTAATGCAACGATACTGTGCGGAGATCATGAGTGTCCAAGTCGTATTCAACAACGGAAAGTTTTGCATCTCTGAAGCTCAGGAGAAGAGAATCCCTTTGGGATCCAACAAGGCGAACCGCCTGCATGGACATTATGTTGCCGTGCAATGTATATTGGGCCAGACATTCCAGTTTCATTTTTGGTGGTCGTGATTCTGTTAGTACAAGAATTAACTTTCAGTATAAATTGTAATACTGAGTACAGGTTTGACGCAAGAACCGACCTGTGTATTTTTCTTTCTTGGTGCCATCGACGTCTGGTATCAAACGGAAAGCTCTGATGATATTCGCTCCAGCTACAACGAGGCATTTTTCTGTTTGACTAAAGAAGCAGCAGGTGATCGCGTGTTCGACACCCGTGGCTGGGTGCGTGCTTTTGCAAATTGAATACATCTCTGTGCATAGGTCCCGATAAATTGTCGGGGAAAGTCAGATTAACAACAATGAAACATTGAGGTTATAGCGATCGCCGGCTCACGGATTAAACAACAATTCAATGACTTTGACTTATCGATTGGACACGGTTTTATTGCTTCTAGACATTACAACATCAATTTTCAGCTACGTTGATTAATTTGATAGAATCGACCTCTAGCTGTTACGGCGGTTGATTCGCCTAAAGCCGCAATAACTTCACCCACGCCATAGTTGGTGGTTATATATCTGTAGTAGGCAATCACGGTGCGGATGAGAGAGATATCATATCCTGTCTGATGGTTTTCTCAGTCTCGCCAGCATGACGAAGACTGTCCATAGGATACAGTTAGAAGGGAAACTCCATACGTGGCTATAACATGTCGAAAGAGTCCATCTGATGGGAGCGTATGTATTATTCTAATAGAGTAATGCCAGTATCAGGTAAATGTAACACACACAATCTAACAACTTGTAGGAAGTTTTCTGTGCGTCTGTAACTTTTATACCATATTATTCGGCTAGATAATTAGATGATTGCATTTTTTTAGACATTGGTATATACAAATTGCTCAATTGTGATCTGAAAACCGCAGCTGTAATTATTACAAGATATTAAAATAGGATTGCAGAATTTGGAAAAAACTATAAAGTTATATTGCACTTGAGTACTAACATTTGATTTGTCTATTCGATTGTTGCCTTATACTAATTTTAATTTTTATTATAACAGGGTCACCGAAGAATAACTGGTAGTATAATTATCATAAATAGCGTTTACTTAAAAAAAAATTAATTATTTATAATGAAACAGTCATGCGTCTCACAATCATGCAGAATCTATACAAATATTGTACACCACGATTGAAATGAATTTAGGAGTTCGATGTTAGACGATCAATGTTTCTTGGTGCTCTTTGAAAGTTTCTCATATTTGCTCTTGCTAGAATACCACAGGGCAAACGGAATGGCCAGTGATGGCAGGGTCATCACTGCGAATGCTGCCCAATCAATCTGTAAGAAAAATTCAGTCAGATAAAAGCAGAAATCTTTATGATTAAGAGTTTGCGACAGAACTACTAGATGGTGGCAACTTACTACGTGAGAAGAGAACTTCTTGTCATAATCTCTGAATGCAACAACAAGACCTTCGCCAGGCTCGCTGCTGACGGCAACCTGCATCCTGGGAGCGTCCTCAGTGCGGCGATACAAGACCTCGGCAGCGGTGAAATTGAAGTAACCGTATTTCCTTGGCCTTACAACAACTGTGTGGCTGACATTTGTGCCTGGAGGAACACGGTCAATTCTAGCATTTAGTTCCCCACTAATGTGGGCGAAATTGTCAGGATGGAAGGAGTTGTCTGTTATTTCAACTTCCAGTGCAGCAGAATTGCCGACATTGTGAACTGTGTACTGTAATCAGATAAACGTTTGTCTTGTTTAATTATGTTGTTTGGTATGGATTTTGGATCCTCAACCAGAATAATTGAGTTTTTTGTCGGATTTTAGGTGCCTGAAGATAAGTTGTTATAGCATATTTATAAAAAAAAATTGCTGTTCGCTATTGCTTGGGGCAGTATAGCTATGCCAAAAGTCATGGTAAACAAATGCAGTAAAAAGATTGACTTGCTGTGCTAGGTAACTAACATAATGACTTTGATCCATATAGTAATAATGGTGAACCCTGGAAGGAGCAATAAAGTCCAGTACTTTTTAAGCTTCAGGAATGGTTGATAATGTTTGAAAACAAAAATTGAAAGAACAAGGTTAATGTATCAGAATATCAAAGAATAAATATTGTATGATTGTTCCAAATCAAGACGGCAAAGTTGGCAATATTATGACTGCTACAGCTTATGTTATACCAAGAATGACTGTCATTTTTCACTTCATTCGAATTCAATTTCCTTGAAAACATGATGTGATGGAAGATTTCTGTTGCTGAAACTTCATTTAGTATTAAAAAAGCCTACACGACGTCAGGTTATTTCATAATTAAATTCTGTCGAATAATTTTATTTATGGCTAGTTTGATTTTGATTCAAATAAAAATATATCCTTCAGTGAAATGGCTGAACTACCAGTCGAAGTGCTAGTTACTACAATTGTCAGAAAGATAAACTATGATTTAAAGACCAGATGATTCGACCCGTGACCGTAGGAAGGACGATAGGTCTCAGTGCCAATGGTATCCAGACACTCAGAAGTTGAATTAGCGTTCCTCACCTTAACCACAATGTCCATTGTCTCGACGAGATATCTATTAAGAATTTGTTTGGATACCAATAGGTGAGCAGCTTCATTTACTTCATCTTCGCAGCGGCCGATGGCCAGAATGGCAGCTAGCCCAAGTAGCACAGCGGAGTACTTCATTTTCTGAGGAAAGAATAATGCGGCATATATTAGATTATTCGTGGAAAAATTGTCGCAATTTACTACTCCGCGTACGTTGAAATTACGCGAGCATCCGCATGTCATATGTTAGCGAAAGGTGAGGTCGAAATCGCGGTGAAATCGGTGCGATAAATCCGGGCCGCTAATAGAGACTGGAGTTGTTATTTCGAAACGTTGAATAATTGAGCCAGATTTTAGCTTACAACAGGATCGTACCGGTTGATCAATTTTATTCAATAATTATTGATAAATGTAATTTTCCTTACTTACTCTTATCGTAGGAAGACGATAGTCACCCTATGACCATGGAATAACTGGATCGACTACGTCGGTCCTGCAGGGTGCATAGGTAAACTGTCGAAAGTTCCAACGGCGCCGCGTCGCCTGCCACGTTTCCTCGCGAGCCGGTCAAACGGGGGAAAATGTCCACGCCTGCGCTTTTTCCGGCTCACTTTCGCCGGTGCGCACTTCCGTCTGAGGCCTGTGCTCCATCGGTAACGGAGAACTGACACTACGGACACAACAAGGCGTTACACTTGACAGGTGTCAGTTTTGTCAGAACCTGCAGCGAATGATCAAAATAAATACACACAGGGTGTGCGATGCGATTGATCTTACGCAAAAGCTGATTCATTCGGATTGTAGACTATTGATGTACGAGAGGCAGAGAATCAGAAGAATATTCCAAGCAGGAAAAATTTTGATCTATTTTTCTCAACTGAATTATCATAGGCTGCGATTCTGCAGATTGATAACCTGTTCCTACTGAGTTTGACTCCTATTTATTTGTCCTGAAATGGCAAAGGTATACCTACCCGATCAGGAGCTTGAAACTAAGGTGAAAAAAGGTATGCAAATCAAACTGGCCCTCGATCCTTATGATAAAATTCAATTGAAAACAGTATCATGTTTTACGTTCTATTATTTTCAGCCACAGAGAGGATATCTGAAAATATGCATATAGTGGCCAACGAGCCATCTCTTGCCTTTTATCGTCTTCAAGAGCATGTCAGGAAGGCATTGCCACCTATGGTCGAAAGACGTGTTGAAGTGTTAGTGCTTCAGCAGCAGCTACAAGGGCGCTGTTACGACGCCGAGTATGCTGTAAGTGCTATCAAGGCAATGGAGGGGGCAGGAAAAAATTATGACAATACCTTGGATCTCATTAAGAATGCGATATTCTACAAACAGCAATTGAAGTATCAAGAACAGCGCAGACTGAAGAAAGATGGCTCCAAGGACTCGGTCTACAAGAGGCTTTCAGCTCATATTCCAACTCTGGAACACTTGCCTGATGAGATATCAGACGTCGTTAGAGAGACTGCAAATAAAGTTGAATCTATGATGAACCATGCTAGGCACTCCACCGACGCTCAGAAGAATTCTAATTGATAATTTCTCTTTTGAATCGTTGATGGATTCATTCAATTCTGTATATACCAAATCATTCAGGGCATCATCTGCTTCGATACTTGAATTTTTTTTATCTTATATTCTCGTGCTTGCTTAGTGTTCAAATATATGATTCCTTGCAGCAACGATAGGTGTTCTAATTTACTGTGTAATAATAGTTCATAGTTTTTGTTACATTGTATTCGCATAATCTGCACTTTTCTGATAGGAAATTATGAAAGCTGGGAGTGAAAATTTTTGGGAACAGGTATATTCAAATACTGTGATGCCTCAGTCACATACAATCTTAAATATTAATCTTCAAAATGTATAAGATTTGGGTTTTAGTGAGAGTATTCACCTTATAAGGCATAATTTATTGTGTAAGTGAGGAATGACTGTTGTCAATTTTAAAAATTATTGGATATGTTAAAAGTTTGAAATTTAATTTTCAACCACTGAACTTTTGAAAGTTCGAGAATTGCAAATTGTATCAATCGTTGATAATTAACAAAAAAATTAAAATTAAAAATTAGAAATTAAAAAACAGTGAAAATAAAGCGTTCGTCATTTGTGTCGAACAGCTTGAACGAACGTAATTGGCCAAGTAGATTATAACCATTTCCAACATGCCCAATTAAAGACTCAATACTTCGGGAAAAAGTGCACGATTGGTGCGCCAGTCGAACTATTATTGGTCAATGAACTCGAAAAACACGAATGGGCGGTGAGATTCGCTCGTTGACAGATTAATGAATGAATAATTGCGCGAACAAGTCCCGAATTACAAATAAACTAAGCGAGCGAGCATGAATGAAGCGGATAGTAAGCAGCTGAGGAAATCTGAGAGATCGGTTACGACGACGGATCAACAAGTGGTTATTGATATCAACGTCAATAACCAACGGGAAGACAATGGCGATGAGGAAGAGGTTGACGAGGTCGAAGAAGACGAGGAAGACGAAGACGAGAATGACTGGTGGGAAAGCGATGCCGCCTCGAGCACTGGGTCGTATTATTCCGACAATGATAGGTATTTGATAGTTGCCTGACTTTTGGCGCCTCATAATTAGTCTCATAACCTCACTATGAACACAGGATAAAACGTATAATTGTAGTTCAATCGTCGAGTGGGATTCTGCGATCAAATGGACTGGAGAGGTATTCTATATCGAATCTCTGCCTAGCAGCTTAGCCGAAACCCGTGATGACCATTCTCCGCTTTGTCGTGAACCCAAATCCTTATCACCAGAGTTAACTAGGAGACGCAGCACCAGAGCTGGCAAGCTCATGCGTCTTATAAGGCGGCGAGAAAGCAGAAGATGCAGCGTCAGGAACAAAAAGACGAGAGATGTGACTGGGGAGAAAAGTCATACCTTGGGTGCAAATGAAGCAAAGTTTTTTCAAAGAGGAGGCACTACCCAAGAGACTACTAAGGAAGTTACATTCAGGGACAGTGAGGTAAGTTGTGTAAAAAGCTAAGCGAAAGAACCTGACCCCCATAAGCATATAGGTGATATTTTCAGGCAGGTGAAATCAAGGAAGTTACAGTCAGAATTGATCCTGGCAAAAGACACAAGATGGGTAGACGAGCTTCTCTGTGCGAAGCTTACCTTGGTATTGTACCAGGCGCCTTTTCTGACAATATCAGAGTCATGGTTGCAGGTTTTGTTCCTGGGGGAGAAGCCATCAAAGATAAAAACATCAAGATTGGTGATTGGCTAAGAAGCATGGATGGCAGAGAAGTGAATATTGAAAACTTAGAAAGCTTACTGTCTGAAATTCTTGAGCTGCAAAATGTAAGATCGTGGAATGATTTAGATTATATATGAAATTGATTACTTGTCGGTTAAAAATCTTCAAAATTCTAATTATATTTCTTAGGTAAAATTAGAACTGCAAAGAGTTGCTGGTAGTGAAATTGGTAAAACTGCGTTGGAAAGTAATTTTGACAAGGTAAAAAATGATTACACGCAAGTAAATCCATCTGTTGATTACAATTGAGGTGCATATGGTACTTTTCATTCTACAGCCACAATCGCCAATGGTGCGTCGATTGGTATCGGAGGAGGAATCCCATCCATTGATGGAATCGCTTTTGAAACACTCTGTGGGTATAACATTTATAAAGACAACTGGCCTTTCTGAAACCGGACCAGAGCTTCAGGATGTTCTATACACATTTCCGAGGTCGTGTGATAATAGTACTCAGTCTATCCTGTGTCGAGCAAGAGGGGCATTCGCTACCCTCGATCACATGCTTCCTGGAATATCGGGTCCTCGTCCAATAAGGTTTTTATTTTGTAACTATACTTTGTGAATACTATAAGAATACAAATTCTGTTATTTATTATTATTCATTTTTTTACTTATATGACCGTTCATTCAATCAATTAATATGTAATCTAACGTTTGACCATATTTTTACGTTCTAGCACATCTACTTGGTTTGAGAACAAACTGATCCATATTTCCTATGTATCCAAGGGAGAAGAATTGCTTTTACTAGCACTGCCAGAAAAATTGTAAGTTGCAAAATGAAACAGTTTTTTATTTTGTTTTATTAATTCAACACATGTAAACACTTATGCATTTGCAGTTGCTGTCTTCAAGAAACATTGGAAATAACTGAAGATGTTGTACGAGTTCTAGAATTTAGTTATCGGACTTTGGGGGAGTGTTTCACTCCAAAAGAATATCATTCCACTTTAGACCATTTCTTCTCATTGCTGTTTTGGAGACTGAGTAAAGAATCGACGAACGTAGCTTTTACAAACGAATCAAAAAATGATTTGTCATATAGTTTAAAAGCATCAAATTTTCACGATACTTTGCCAGCTGCACGTTTTATCCAATTGCCAAGAGATGCTCAAATCCAAATAGATGCGGCTTTGAACGAAATGGAAGCTATGGACTACAGAGATTGGGTGATTGAATTATAAATTCTGATCACTTGTAAACTGGAAATATGTACCAAATTTCTGTCGTATTATTACCACACTAGTCACGGATATGTTATTAATTCTTTCCAGAATGAAGATCCTATGGATTGTCAACGCCTTTATACAATTCTTGGAAGTTGTCTATATCACAAAGATTTTCTTCTGGGATCTCATCTACCCCATCAAGATCTGATTGAAATTCACAGCTTCTTACGTCAAAAAGGATTACTGAATTTAATTAAAAACGAACCCGTGAAATCTTTGATTGTATGGAAGGAAGTCTATCCTTTGTCGTGTAATCGCGGTCATCTGCAGCCTGACGTTGAAAACGAAAAACCCTTTGTACCTAATGGAAAGTGGTTCTTACTCGTTGTTGGTTTTGGTAACCAGTTATTGGCTGTTCTACTTGAGTCTGGAGGATGTACAGCAGAGTAAGGATGATGTTTGATTACATTTTGATGGGCTAGCTGAATTTTTTTTCCGACCTTGTGTTTGAAAGACATTTTACGTAACCTTGTGAATAAAACTATTTCTGAACATCCTTATTTTAGACTTGAAAACAATGCCAGCCCAGATGTATTTTATGTAGAAGAGGCGCAGGAAACTTTAAAACACGTACAAAAAATCGGTATACCAACATTGGCTGAGAAATGGATCGCGGCCAATACTAGATCAGGAATTGAGCTAACACAAGATGGGGCAGTGAACAAATCTATTCCTAGCATTGCCGAAAATTTATTTGGTCTGGTAAAATCAAACGACCCTCGTTCCACATTGCCAAAAACAAACTCTGTGGCCAGTAAAAAGAGCCCGGAAGTATCATCCATTTTAAAAAGACGCAGTCTCGAACAGAGTACTATCTCCACAGGATCTGGTATGCATTTCTAATGCACTTGTTTGCGTAATTTTCATATAGTACACATGCTCTGGAATGTTCTCAATTTGAGTGGTTTATTCATCCACAGTCTATTCTTTGCAAACTTCTGAAGATTCTACAAGTCAGGGAACTGGAGCAGTCAGTGAAGCAAGTGATGATGTTGCTCCAATCCTAGGCCGACGTGCAACGAGAGAGAGAATAAATAATACGAATTCTCGACAATCTGATGGCAGTGACTCTGACATGGATTATGATCGGGTGAGGCGTTTAAAAAATAGCTAAGTTTTCATAATAAACAGTAATACCATAAGATGTTAATTAACCGTGTTCTGATCTGTTTCAAACGTTACTTTTCTTTGTAGAATGAGAGTCAGCCAAGTACAATGGATATAACAGACATTCGTCAAAACTTGTTGACTCAAGCAGAATATATAGTGCCAAAAAAGGTGAGCGCAGGTACCGAAGACACTTTGCTTCACTATGTGCATTTAGATACACTTGAAGGTGTTTTATTATCTTCGAATGTCGGGATCGAAGGGAGTGTGAAGGATTCAAAAGTTCTTGGATTCTTCAACAGCGCTGCCCGTGTCATTCATAAACTTCTTCAAAGAACTGTGAGGTTTGAGAAAATGCTCAATCAAGATACGGACAAATCTGTGATTAACAAGAGTTTGATCGCCATCAAGGAACATGGTGTCCTTTTCGAGTGCGAAGGTGATACATACTGGGTAGTTGGACGTTCGTATACATCACCGCAACCTCGAGAACTGTACGTCTGTTATCGGGATTCAGCGCCCCAAAGTTTGATCGAAATGGCATTCAGATTGAATACAATCTAAAACAGTGTAAAGCTTTATATTGTATGCTCATCATCCATCTTGCCTTTTTATGCTTCACCGTTAATTGAAAACTGTTGTAGATGGTTACGCAATTGGAGTTGAAGTACAATTCTTGCACGTAGTATTTAGTTCTTGTTGAGATAGAATGTGTAATGTATGTTAGTGATGATTTTTAAAATGACAAATATATTTTCAAAAAAGAAATTTTGCAATATGTCTGAACGTAATGTATTATTCAAATTTTGACGCTCTACGCGCTAAAGACTACGCGCTCTGTACCGAGTTGAAGCCGTGCCAAACAGAGAGAGCTTGGAGACAACGGCGACAACACAGATGCTAGCGTTTACTGTCACCACGAAGTAGTGACTCTCACTCTATTAGGCGACTTGGCGGGGGAAACACGTAGTAGTGGACTGATACAACAAGTATGCCCCCAGCTTATCTTGACGCTGTATGGTCTCTGGCTTTACCCGTCTAGCGGCTGCTGTGAGCGGGACACCCCCGCCACCAAAAAAGTCGACTTATTTCCAGACTTCCACATAGGACCGTAGTGCTAGAGGGCGCTACTACACCCTGGGGACACAAAAAGTGCCTGCATTGGTCGGCCCTCTCTTATGGTCAGCACGTTCGGGTGAACAGCTGAACAGTTACGCAGTTATAGCGTATAGTTACGCGTGAGACTGGTGACAGGTACGAGCTCTCTGATTTTGTATCATTGTTTTTCCGAGAAGCGAAAATTTGGGGCGGTACTGGAGCTGATTAGCTAGAGAAAGTTACTACTATTTGCAAGTAAAAACTTCCGATTTTTACCAAATCTGGGCCAATTAAACTGAAACACATTAGTTATGGTTATAATAGTTCATCGGTTATAAACATTTCTAACGTTACGCAGCAACAATTGACGTAGCGGACCATTGCGAAGATACGCTTGATGACACATTTTATTTTTTTCCAATTTAAGACGCGACTTTATTGCGCTATTATTAGTTCTCGATTGGAAACATGACATTTTTAGTTTCAGTCTGTCAATAACCTTTGCATATATTTTTTGTAACCCGGTATAATCTGCGGGAAATCCACCTGGGTACTGTAGGTCATAGAAAGTATGCCTAACAAATTCTTTTATATTCTTACACCTAGCTAGCGAAAAGATACATCAGCTTTGAAGCCTTTGTCTCTTACCATTCGAAAACCATGGAGCTTCTAGTTGGGAGAAATGGTAATTTCTCTTGCGATGACAAAACTCTTGGGATAGACATAGCTTGCCTGAGTCTAATCAATAGCAACAACGGCAGCATAAAATTTTACGGACAATCGACAGAGTGCTTCTTGGTACGTAATCTAACAGGAAAATCAAATTTGGTATTCTTTACTTATTGTCATGATTTTCAGTGTAATGGAACACTACGCAGTGTCTTACCTGGAAACAGCAACACAACACTCTCAGTAGACACAAAGCATCCGTATCATGTTTACTATGTGCAGGATGGGTTGGAATACTGCCAGTGGGTATATTTTGCAGCATACTACTGCAGCTTTCTATTACACATACCAATCAATTTTCTTATGGACATTAGCAAAGATTCAGGAGATTTATAATTGACTGGCAAAAGTTGAAAAAATGTGTAGAGATTTGGTTAAAGATTGAAGATCTATTCAGAATATACAGGGTAACTGTACCAGTAATTCAACAAGCACCAGTAAATGACCAGGTGTAGGAAAAGTATACCATACAATTTTATTTAAGATGTTAGACAAATATTTCCATATGTTTACATGCATAATGTTATTTTCCATAGCAGACCTTCAAAATAGAGAAATTATTGCTATGCATTCTGCAATAATATATGATTTTTCAGTACCACTTTTAAATTCGAGGAGCATGGACACTATGAAATGAACTTGACGGATCGTAGCTGCTCGGAAATTTATACCACATATCAACCACCAAATCCATATATGCGTAAGGAATTAAGTATTTTAACTTTGAAAAAGCTATATTGGAACTTGGAAGTTCTGTACGTAAATATTTTTGCAGCAATTTTGGCAGCATTTATGCTCATGTTTTTCTTCTCGGCCACATGGGCACTCGGAACATTTGTCGTTCGCTCCGGACTAATGACCAGATTTTTAAGGAGAGATGTGCCCGAAGTTCAGAGTGTGAGTGGATATTTTCAAGAGAAAGTGATTTATAATACTTTGATATTACTGATGTTTGGTATTTTATATTTCAGGATCTGGGAAGACTGCAGGAAAACGAATCTTCACCTAGGCCTATAGAGAGGGTGACCAGATTTAGCACTCGAGCGAAATTTTTGGACACCTTTCGTGGGTAACGTATAATTATATAATGGGGCATTCAATAAATAATGGCAACTCAACCGATGAGTTTCCTTTTTTTTTTATAACATTCTCCATTTTCAAAAAAGCATTCCTGAGTTTATTTAAATATTTTCCTACAACTATTAATTTTTTATAATTATTCAAACTAATCTACAAATTAGCATTATTTAAAAATCAGAAAAAATTCTGAAAAATTTTATTTTTCATTTCGATTATGCAGACATTGGCCCACGATAGGGGGATTTTTTTCGATTTATTTTCAGCACTTTAAACATCTTGAACAAACAAAACACTGTGTTACAACGTCCCAAAAATGTTTAACAAATTTTTTAAACTAAGCTTATGTGTAAGGGCAACCAGTTTCTCCTAATGTAATTTGTTTCGAAGGAATTTTTTCCCAGTATTAAGATTTTATTGATAATATTCAACAACAGTGGGGGTAAATACTGGTTTTCAAGTAAGACTAGTATAAAAAATAAAATGATTACGAAGCACTCTGTTAGGTACAAGAATCTCAAATTTAGCTAATGGTTCAGGTCAAACCGGTTTTTCCTCATGTAATTCAAGGATGAATTTTTTTCCCAGAATTGCGATTTTATTGATGATATTCGTCAACAATGGTGGGGGTAAATACTGGTTTTTCAATCATAGCCCATGGAATGGAATAACACTGGCAGACTTGGTGTTGCCATTGTAAGCATGAAACAAACCTCTACAAATATTCTTGTTACTTTCAGTCGAAGTACTTTTTTTGATGATCTCCAATTTTGTGATTGATTTTAGCTTTGCATGGATCATGGGATTCACCATAATAATTTCACTGCGTACCCAACTTAGGATATCTATATCCCGAAGCAGGATTATTTTACGTTGTTTTTGTCGATCTGTAACTTTGATATTTCTTGGCCTGGTTATCAACTCACTAACCAGAACAACTGAGAATTGCGTAATTCTGAAACTCAACGATCTCAGATTTCCAGGAATCTTACAATTATTGGGAGTATCGTACTTTATCTGCGCGACGCTTGAAGCTATATTCACCAAGGCGCAACGAACTTTTCAGGTTGGCTCTAAAACTGGTTTTTGAACTGATTGTTTAATATCTATGATGAATCATTAGTCGATCTGCTGTGATGTTTATGCTAATATTAACAAACCATTGATGAGGGAGGATTCTGTTATTCGCAGTATGACCGACTAAAATTTCTCCAAGACATTTTGGATGCTTGGGCGCAGTGGTTGGTTATTATTGCCATTGCAACCACACACTTGCTCCTGACGTTCCTTCTACCAGTTCCTGGTTGTCCAAAAGGATACTTAGGACCAGGTGGACTTCATGAACATGGAGCACATGCTAATTGTACTGCAGGAGCAGCTGGATACATCGACAGAACTATTTTCGGTAACCATATATATATGAAAAAGTCCGGAGTTTATGGAAAACACCCACCCTATGACCCTGAAGGTTCGCACATCCAATTATTGACTCACGAATGTATCGTTGTTACATACCTACAAAGTTCAGACTGCTTATAATGTGCTCCTTCTTATCTCTCATCTAGGAATTATGAGCACCATTTCAGCTGTGTTACTGGTTTATATGGGTGTTCAAGCTGGTAGAATCATGCTAACGTACCACCAAGCAAAGTCCCGTGTGATTCGTTGGCTTTTGTGGTCTGTGGTTACGGTAAGATTACAGCTATTGATCACAGATATACTGAACTCTGAAAAAAACCTGTATGAATTATTTATTATTTTATGCAGGGTATTTTGGCTGGTATTTTATGTAACTTCAGTAAAGAAGATGGTGTTATTCCTGTGAATAAATCGATGATGTCGTTGTCTTATGTGCTCGCAACATCTAGTATAGCATTTGCCATGAATACAATTCTCTACATTCTGATTGATCTTCAACATTGGTGGAGTGGAGCTCCGTTCTTTTACGC
Organism: Neodiprion lecontei; assembly: GCF_021901455.1. Lineage (NCBI taxonomy): Eukaryota > Metazoa > Arthropoda > Insecta > Hymenoptera > Diprionidae > Neodiprion > Neodiprion lecontei. The sequence continues at coordinate 26,385,658 of NC_060264.1, read as the reverse complement.
AGGCAAGTTACCAACTTTTCTGGTATACTTTATTCTGAATTGTTTTGCATTAAAGTAATACGTGTTGATTTCATTCACTATTTTTCAGGTACAAATGCTATATTCTTGTATATGGGGCATTACTTTACGATGGGAGTATTTCCTTGGACCTTGACGATTAATGGAGTTAGGACGCATGCTAATGTATTATCACTAAACTTGTGGACCACGGCGCTTTGGGCCATTATTGCTTATGTGCTTCACAAGAAAGAAATTATTCTCACAGTATAGACACAACCCTATCTATTCCACAGTTGAGAAGAAAGTTTTGGAATTTCTTCAGCTCAGAATTCCAAACCATTGGTCAAATAATTAAGTGGAATGAAAAAAATGATAATCTAATTTTAAGCCTGTCGTTTTGGGCAATATACACCCACTGTTTGTACTAGCCCACATGTATAATTTACTTTAGCGACTCGTTCCAATTAGTAAGAATTAATTTTTGACAGAAAAGTGTTTGAGTTAATAACCGACCATGTTCGTCAGATTCATTCAAACTGGTTTGACTGATTTTGGCATTATAACACGCTAAGCATGGCGTCAGTCTCAGGGACTGACAGTGAACTTTTTGTTAGGCGAGCGTCGGGTCACGATGTAGTCTGAACGGAAAGCACAGCAAAATCGGCCCCATGGTTAGCGTTTTAATCGACGATACTTATGTTAGATGTAATTATTATTTTACCGCTTTGGACAAATCCCATTTAATTTGGGTAAATGCTTGTTATTGGTGTTGTAGTTTGAGTAAAATATAACATATGTAATTTTATGTTATTCTCCAACACTATTTACATATTCATACGCATGCATATGCTTGCGGTGCATTTTTAGTTTTGTTATAAATATTTTGTTTCAACCAAACTGTTAAAATGAGGTGTGGCATCTCATGATACCGATAATTACTATTGACCTTTCAGTAACAGAGATATAAAGAGAATAGGCTAAGAATTGGACCAATTCAGTTTATATTAAGATATAGTTTCTATTTACGCATTTCGTTTTGTGATACAGAATATGGCTGAAAATATTAGTATTTAATAATTTCATAACAATATAGATCTCAACGCTAATGAGGTCTTGTATGATTTCTACCCAGATATATCGAATTAATAAAGAACGTTATATACATATACGTATGCACTATGTTATGATGCGCATACTTTCATGGCCTGGAATTATCACATTTTGTGAATCTTTGGCATTATGAATTCCTCTCTTCCGGTTTTTTGTATGGAAGTCCAAGTTTACTGAAGATATCCTCTTCACTTGTGATTAATTCAGCATTCCCTGGTAACCCTTTAATAGAAATTGTAAAAGGGTCGATTAATCTAAACTTTAAAGTTGATTGCCGGATTTTGCATGTTGATCCGTACCTTCCAATGTTAGATGTTTCAAGGTATACTCGTTCAACGTAAATTTCTTTTTAAGTGCGTGTGCCCGCATATTTTTATTGAATAAATCACTGCCGGTAAAATATAATACGGCACAGTAGTAGTGATCGCTGGGAGTAACTCTGATATCAAGTCGGCGAAATGGTTTACTCGATTCTGCTGGATCTCGGCAAACACCCTGTTTGAAAGCAATTCCAATTTTGACAATGCTTAAGTCTGTGTTGATGCAAATCAAGATATTCTTTGTTAATATAGCTGCATACCATAAACTTTGTGTTGCCGATAGAGATAGTCTCTGTGATTATTCCCTCCTTTTCAAGATGTTTAACAATATTTTTTAGCATACCGCCTTTATTTTTCGCATCCATACTTTCGGATGTGAATTTTGGATGTGTTATCAAGACGTCAATATCGCCGCTCTCATCCTTTCCACGTCTATAACTACCACAGATTGTAAGTATATACTCTTTGTCTAAATTAGCAATCACTGATTTGAGACTGGTCTCGAGTCGCCGCACCTCTTCCCTTGGAATTTTCTGTTCAAAATCTTGAAAGTACCTGCCAAAAATTGGAAAAAATTATTGCAAATACATCATGAGGAAGAAAAAATTTGAAATAGCTTGATTAAAAATTGTTTCGAGATTACGAAAATGGTAGGGAAGATTCCAAATGTAGTAAAAATCATACTTTAAACCAATTTTCTGATGATGTGTTAATTTATCTTGGTTTTTTCTCAGGTCTTCCAAAGTCTTTATACCAGCATCTACCAATTCCTTTGCCTTCGATGGTCCAATTCCTGATACCCTGGTCATCAAGTTTATAGGAGCACTGATGCCATCAGCATTAATCTGAAAATGACAAATACAAGGTTAAATCCTAATACAGCTGCGTTATGAAATTTCATTGTTCTATAGAGTTTAAGGATATCGATATTGACCTACACATGTTACTATAGATTATGACTGATGATAACTTACTTTTTCAAGTTTTTGTAATTTTCCGGTTTGAAGGAACTCATCAATTTTTTTTGCGATCTTCTCTCCAACCCCTGGCAACTTTTTTGCCTCTTCACCATTCTTCACTCGGTATGATAGTGCAGCCAAAGTTCCAGCAGCTTTACGGTAAGCGTTATATTTGTAGATGTTTTTACTGACATTCCGCTCGTAATTTGCTAGCTCTGCAAATTTTTTCATACATTTTCACTTTGGATAAAATGATCATCAAACTTTCACCCAGTAAGTGCGCGTCAAAGTTCAATGAAACTGAGGCGATGTATACCTATCAGAAAATCGGAGAGATCACTGTTTAGATTGTCTGCGTTGTCGGGTGCCTTTCGTTTGCTCATCTTTCTTGTATTTTGACAGGGATCTCAAAATTATTAATCGCCAATCGCCGTGAAAGCAATAAACGAACTGTCAAATTGGAGTATAACCTCTACACTTTTCAATTGCTACCAAAAGCTGCAATTTCGTAATCTTCTGCTTTTTTCCTGTCGTTGTGCCCTTTTCAGGAATATGAAAATACGTAGGTTTCGACAGAAGTGAGATGACAATTGTATACACGAAAGTATTTGTCGGCGAGGGCGGCTAGGGATACCATGATAGTACACGAACCGTAGAACTGTAAGCAATACTTGTTGTCGGCACCACGGAAGACCTTTGGGAACATTTACCAACATACACTATCCGTAACAGAATTACAGAAGCCCTGTGGCGATATCTACTTATGTCCACTGTCGGTAACAAACGGCAGTATGACACTGTTGGTTGCTGATGATACGGACAGCAGCGCTAAAAAAATATTCATTCAAACACTTAATATCGAAAAAAGTGGATCCAACTTGACATGAAACTAGAATTATTATTGGAATTACAGCATTTGAAGTCGAATAATTGTTATCACATAAGTGAAACTGCTCTTTAGTTACAATTTTTATGAAGAACCACTGCAGCTTATTCGAAATTTATTTTATTTTGAAAGTTCACTAATTAGAAAGTTCCTATTTACTACGTATCTCTTAATCTTTCAGTTGCTGCCTCCTGTCAAGGTCAACCCCAACGTGGAGTTGTTACGACCAAAGCTACGACAGTGTCCTACGAGTTTATACGCTATATTTTGAGGAAACGAGTTGTACAGTAGCATACAGCTGACTGTGAGAACATAGTGTAAGGATTTGTGACTGGGATGCGTGTCAAAACGTGGAATTATCGCGCTTTCATGTCTTATAATGCGTGATAATTCTTATTTAACGTATCGGTGTATTGATGGGTTGAGACCGCAGAGATCGTGTTAATCTAATCTCAATATCGTCAAGTACATATTCTTGTGAGAATAATACATGCAATCGATGAAATGTATAGCGCTATAAGCGAATACATCGGCTGCGACATAATTTTTTGATTACCGCGTCAGAATCGTCCCGACGGAATGTCTGTTGTCTTAAATTATTAATTGTTCGGTATCAGAGTACCGCGGTGGCAGCATTATTGTAGTAGTGAGTTGAGACAAATCGAAACATTATACATGAATTAATTCAACTGCGACGCCGTGGCCAGCAGTCGCCTTCACCGTTGCCACAGTGAGCAATCATTTAGTACTAGACGGCAGCGCCACATCGTAACAGATTTGGCATTTTCTTACTAAATTGGCGGTCGCTTCAAATAGAGTACATAATAAATACGTAAACACGTTAGCGTTTTATTGTTTTTTTCTTTTTTTTTTCATCTCATACGAACATCACAGTTTTGATTTATAGCGTATCGTATGAGTCACAGCTTTGACTTATAAAACTATACAGTAAAACAATAGTTTTTATGTACTCTTACACCACTGCTTAAATATTTTGAACACGATTTGCGCGGAATTCGTCGAAAACATTTCGTCGATTAACAGATCGTCCAACCCAACACAACTCAATCTACAAAATTGTCATTTAATGAATTGGTTGTTTGCCTTTGTTACTCGACGCATTATTTTTTCTCAACAACAACGCAACATTCTCCAGTCTCCAGGTGGCGCGATAGTCAGGAGTTTACTTTTCCAAATGAGGGTTTCATACGTTTCTGAGTCATTTTCGTATTCGGGTACTGAAATTGAAAAATGTAATAAATACTTTAGAAACGTATCAGATTTAGTACAATGATATTAAACTAGTGACGTTCGTCGCTAACAGTCACCAGCGCGATTATCGCCGTTTATCGTCCACAACCCGACGTTCGTGACACTCGTTTTGGCGTCGAGACGCCTCGGTAAAGCTCGGCAAGCATCGCAGGCCAATCGATAGCCGGTTCCCGGAAGGTTTCGGAGGGGGGGGGGGGGGGGGGATGTCGTCAGTGTCGCCACACTCCTCAACGGATCCGGCAGCCCGGCACTACTTGCCTCCCACCGCTGAGCTTGGTCTCTGTTGAAAGTTCAAGGAACGAACGCGTCTACGGGCGCGGCTTGCGTCTCGAAGTGGCGTTTTACGTGGAACAATGTCGTCCCTCGACTATTTGGATTTGTGCAGATTGTGTCTAATGAAAGATCGTGTGTCCGTACCGATATTCGAGGGTGAGGGTGATGTCAGGCAGATTTTTTTAAAGATTGCGGCCTGCTTGCCGGTCAAGGTAAGCCTACAAACTACGCCATCGCTCTATGCCAGCCAATATACGGTCGCCATTTTGTCACGGTTATTGTTTCCTACCATTTACAATGAATTTATCGATTCCGTATGTATCGAGTACACAGCGTGGTTCTCGATCACTGTTCCCGCTATTACAGTTTCTTATCTCGCACGTGAAATGCCGCTTCGGTGTTGCTGTTCTGTGGTTGTAAAATCGATCCTTCTTTTTCTCTGCTCTGCAAACCCCCCCCCCCCCCCCCCCCCCCCTTCTTCGCCCTCCCTCCTTATTGCTCGTGCCGCGTCGTTACGGCAGGCGGTCCGACGCCATTCCTAACAAAGGGACGCTACGGCGTCCCGGACTCTATTCCTGTGAATTATGTATATAATTCTACTTTAATTGGCGAATGCTGTTCTAACAACTATGATATGTACAAATAGATGAATACAGACGCGATTCTGAGCGAACTGCATTTTACAAATGAATTTTATTACAGGTTGCACGGGAAGACAAGTTACCTAAAAAGATATGCGACGATTGCGTTTACAAAGTAGAATTACTTTACCAATTTTGGAATACAACGGCAAACGCCGAGAAGCAGCTACTCCAATGGCTTGGCGAAGTTGGCTTGGAGGACAAGCAAGGCTATGTCACTGGTGTCCTAAATCCGGTAATTTAACTCATCTGCCCTAAACACAACAATGTTGCTTCAGTTTGACTGTGTTTGAAACACGAAATCGAACACATGACAATCTCATATTTACTCTTCTATTTTTTTCTTGTTTACCTTGACAATCGTAAACAGTGACCACAATATTTTGGACACGTATGTTTATACTCACTTAATTAAACTATTAATGCAGTATAATTGTTGAGATACATCTTCTGCCAACATTAGGGTACAATTAATATCAAGTTTATCTTTTTTTATTGGCAAGTGTACTGGGTTGTTCATTTGAATGGCTTATGTTCATTTAAATTTTTGTAGTTTTATTTTGCACCAAACTTTTTACTATGCAATTCGAAAATTTTATCAGTGGTCTTGTATTAGACATGAACTTTTAGAGTGGCAAAAATTAAAAGAGGTGTTAGATCAACATGTATGTAGAGAGATCGTGACACTGCTACTGAGAACGTTCTTTTAAATACAAAATAAATTTTATCGAAATATTACAATCTTTCCCAAATAGGTATAGTATCTGCGATCTGTTTACAAACTCAATCAAAAGCTTGTGCAGGCATTTAGTTTCACATTCAAATCTAATTAACCCTAGTTAATCATTGTTGGTTATCCATAATACATAGTTTTAACAGTATGATTATGACTTTTGTTCGCAGAGTACAATGAAACAAGAAGAAAACAGTTCCAGCGGATTGGGAGGCACAGCAATACAGGTGACTGGAGTTCAACCTGGCATTGGTATAGGAGTTATAGACAACATGGGACTAGGCATGCCGCTAATTATTCCCAGCTCAACACAGCAGCAATTAACTGCTGTGCCAATGGATACAAGCACTGGACCCATCCAACCTATCCAACCTATCCAACAGGCTGTACCTGGTCCAAGTAGTCAACCTGGACATGAACAGATTGCCGAGTCCCAAACTAATGCAACAACGCATCAACAGGACGAGGAAGAGGAAACTAGCGATGATGAAGAAAACTCTGACGATGATTGCGATGGTGATGATGGTACACGAAGAAATTCATTTAGTTTGCCTAATAGTTTCAAAATTCCTAGAATAAGCTCAATGTTTTTTGAACTTATTTCTAATCTTAATAACGTACGTTGTATTCAACTGACAAGTATGGTGTTCTGATTTAATTATTGATTTCGAGTCTGTGTTTAATTTGAACATTTTGATTTTAATACAGGTCTACCTGTCAAGGAAGAAAGCGAGGAAGATCCTAGTAATAGTAGAACGATTGAACCTACGACGTTTGTAAATGTATCCCTGGCTTGCGACGAAGCGGGTCCGTCCGGCTTGCAGCAGCAAAAAATCGTGGAAATGCCAGAAATGGCTATGCCCCAGACAACCGACGGTGATCCCAAGTCTGGGTGAGTTTTCCTATTTTTTCTTCACTGCCCTTGCCATTGAGAGCCAAAGGTGTTTCGTTGTGAAATCCACAAACATGCGCAAACACTCACTCTTCTAAGTAATGAGGTTGTTTATTTTTCTGAATGGGATTCTGATGGGATATGTATTGGAAACTTTTTTTTAATCATCTTTTCAAACCGAATAGGTTTTTCTTTTGTACTTTCCATGGTTCGTGTTAATGTAAAATTGCGATCAAACAACCTAGATGGGTACTCTGGAGAGTTAGTCACCTTTTAATTGTTAAGGTGCACAGGGCACGAAATGAATTGTGTCCACCTACACACCTCACAACCATCTTTGGCTCAGGCCTTTAGCAATTTGTTCAGTTGGAAAATACTCAGTTGAGAAAAAAAAAAAAGATTATGATTATAGCAATGCTTTGTACTTTTTTTTTTTATGTGTCGAGTCTGAATTGTGTGCTACAAAATTAATATTCAGGCAATTAATAAATTGGAACTACAAATTGCTAGATGCTTTTTATTATAACATATATGATGTATGCGTAGTATAAGAGCATGTTTTTGTATGCTTATATGAAAGGAAATCCGTTGCTATACAGCATAAATAATGTAAACCACAGATTGTTGGTCAAAATTTATTTTTGATCGGGTATGAGAATATTTCAAATTTATGTAAGTTGATGCTGTATATGTGAATATGCATATTCTTTCATAAGGGTATACTCAGTTCCCTTTTTGTTATTTTTCTTTCGATGTTGAAATTCTTGTTTCATGGACAGAGAAATTTCATGTCTAATCCATAGAGAATTTCGATTCTGCCAGCATTGTATCCAATTGTAAATGCTCTCTACTTGATTGTTCTTAAAATTTTTGTCTGTCCACAAAACAATCTTATATACGTGTTGTCGATATAACATTACCACGCTTATGTAAGGCACTCAATGCCGCACGTGACCAAATTTGGTCGAGACACTGTTTTCTAAATGATGAGCTTTGCCGTGAAAATTAATATAGATGCGATACAGTCGTACCTCGATAGCATTGCGAAGAATATCCCACATGTAGGTGTTGCGATTTAGATCAACGAAATTTGATTTATTTTTTGCATACACAATTGATAAATATTCCCTATTTTTATGGAGTTCTCGTGTGTCTCTCCTGGTATATCGTGTGTGTTGGAAGTGTGTTGAAAATTTTCAAAGAAGAACGATAGCTGAATTTTCTCTGAAAATCTGAGACAGCTCATACTGAAAATTGAAGAAAGAAGAAGGTATTCAAGATATCTACACAACATTGATAATTGTGTCATCAGCAATTACCAAAAATTTTTGACGGATCTTGGATGCAGACAGACGTATCATGTCAACATTTAGAAAAAGGCGAGTATGTTTTTTATTCATTTTAGAAGTCCTGTGCCTTTCCTTTTCATCAATGGTTGCTACATTTCACATATTATGTTACTTATATCTCGATCTTGTACAGTCTGAGGGTTATGAAAATCATGTTTATTATGTTTAAATAATATAGCTTGTGCCATGTCGTGTGTATGTGCATTGTTGCTGCATAATTGCGCAACTTCTTTACGCTATCATCATACACCTACTGTTTTTACACAATGGAAAATGCGATAATCCGTGACATTTTGTGAATCTTGATCGAGCTCACACTATTAACCATTAGATACTATAACATTTCGTGACATATTTTTAAAAACTCTTGGAAACGTGCATAAATAATGAAGTGATTGGTGTGGTTGCAAAAATCATATTCGGGAGTTGAGTGATGAAATATGCACGAAGAATTCATCCTTTGATTTGGTGTACCGTATAAGAAGAAGATGTTAGACGTGCTTCAGTTACTGCAGAGATGTGCTGATAGTATTCGAAGGTGAGAAAAACATGATAACTTGAATTATCAATTTATAGTATTCTTATATTTATATTTTCTTGATCTTGACTAAGGTTTCATTTTTACTGGTGGTACCATCGATATGCATCCTATTCCTGCAATTTACCTCCTATTCCTGCAATTGACTAATTGTTAAATTGTAACTAAGTTTTTTCCTTCCGTAAAACGTCACGTGTGTTGTTGCTAAATTGAAGAAATAAGAAGAAATGAATTTTCAACGTAGTGCTTACGTGTATCAGAGAGAATTTAGTTTTCGATGGCCAAGCATCAATACGTATTTGATTGAGGTGAATGTGGTGATGCTAAATTGACACTGCTGTGTTCACGACAGGTACTAGACAGGCGTTTGTAGTTAATGCTTGGTAGTGATTTCCAATGTCTGATAAAACAGGGTAAAATGTGGAAGATAAGAATTTGCGATGGAAGGCAATGAAAGTTTGAATACGGAGATGAATATTGAAATGTTCAAGCTGTTAAATTTATAATGGCGCTGGATACTCGAGAGTCTCTCTGAGCCGAGCCATTGAGATAGTGTACGGCAACGCAATGCACTCGCACAACCACATAACACATCACACAAGCATCTCACTCGCCTGCTCGTGTTGATGTCAGAATTAGCAGCAGTATCGCGGCCATTGTTCTTGAGTTTATCCTTTCAGGGAAGACGAGGTATTCGGGGGTTTGTCAGGGATGCTGCGACAAATACTATCACCCTCATCCCCCGAGTGCGGTGAAGCAGCCATCGCATCGATATCGATTAATGACCAGCTATGTTATCGTGGTAATTACACTGCTCTTGCCGTTGTACCCACTACGTTAGACACGGTACGCAGTGACTATCCACAGTCGTCGACTTTTGAACGTAATCATATGTTGTCCTCGTCTTTGCCAGCTACTTCGTACGCTTGCCCCACATGTGGGAAGGAATTTATTACCCGTTTCAAATTAAATTATCATACGAGGACTCACATGGAGCGTAAATTTGGATGCATCGTGTGTGGAAAGACCTTTACGACTCAGCATCATTTAAAAATGCACGAGGCAATGCATTCGGACGTAAAACCGTTTACTTGTCAATTATGTCCTGCCACGTTTCGATATCAAAAACTTTTAGATCGTCATACTAAAATGCATGATACGGATACTGCTAGACCTTACTCGTGCTCTCTTTGTCTAATGCGTTTCGACACAAGGAACAATTACAACCACCACGCTAAATCTCACAAATCAATGTCGCGAACCGACACTATGGATAGTGTAAGACTAGGGGATATGAACTTGGCTGAGGTCTCTTCTATTGCTACCTCCACAAATGCGTTATCCTCGGCAGCTTCGTTCCCTTGTGAAGTGTGTTCCCAGGAATTCCCATCTCTTGATTCCTTGACTACGCACAAGCTGGTACATCGCTCACGTCCATTAATTTGTGATGTTTGTGGCAAGGGATTCACCCATCGCAAGTATTACGTTGTTCATCAACGTATACATACCGGTGAAAGACCCTACCTGTGTGCAATGTGTGGTAAATCATTTACTCAGGCTTCGACACTTACCGTTCATAGACGGTATCACACTGGCGAGCGACCCTACACTTGTACACAGTGTGGTAAAGGATTCGTTACCCGTACAATTATGCTCAATCATATGAAAAAACACTAGGCAGTCTCAACAGATTTTTCCGTATTAGATTTATTAGATTAAATTTGTAAATTTGTCTCATATTTTACGTATTTTGCTGAACCTAACTGTAATACATACTTGAGACAATCGGATACTAATTGGTTCATTTTTGCATATCTGTTGTTAGTATCACATTGAATAATTATTCAGAAATTAGTACAGTTTACTCATAGTTCATATATGGGTTGAAATATTTTTGTTGCTTTGAACTGTAATTCTCATATTTGCATTATGAATTTTCACATTTCATTTAGTAATTTACCTATTGATTAATTTTACATAAAATTTATAAATTTTAGTGAAGCAATACTATTCCACAATTATAGTTTGAACTTATCACATTTCACTGATCAATATTTGTTGTTATTTACTTCTTGTAGGTTGAATAATAAACATTACTACATTCAGAAGTATTTCATTAATATAACCATATATTACATTAATCTATCCGTGTATGAACTCCTGTATTTATTGTTTCACATTTAGGTTGATGTTAAGCATTTCACCGAACTTGTGGTTTCTACAAGGCAAAGCTGAAACAAATAAACGAAGACTAATCAATGGTCACTGCTTGTATAGATTAGCCCTTGTTGCATTAAAAATCTAATCGAATAGCATAGTGTAGCGTCTGATGACTATTGCATCCAGTGACCTCCAGTTCACAATGGTATAACAAGTATGGTAAGTTAACTTTGGTGTGTGCGACGAAATAATGACGATGAAGATCCATAATTTTTACTGGGTCTCTCTTGGAACCATCATTGTTATCAATATAGAATTTCAAGGGACTGTGTAATTCAAGTTTTTGGTGTGACTGATCGCAAGACAAATCAGGCAATGGGCCCTGTTCTGGAATTAACCTACACAAAAATGGTCTGTCTTGTAATCGCATCAAGATTTTCAGTACCTAGTGATCATACTGTAAATGGGCACGACACAGAGGTGGAGGACAATTGAAGCATGAGTGGATTTCAATCCTTGGTCACACACAGTTTGGTGCGATGAAGGAATTAAGCTTAAATTCAAAGGGTTGTATCGTGAGCAGAATGTATTATTTGGCTCATCTGATTCTACATGCAAGGTGTGTCGGAAAATAATTTAATGTTCATTATTTTGTTTTCTTTTACATCGAAAATTAATGAATATTTATTTGTGTCTGAAGCTGGAAGTGGATAAATGAAATGACTTCTCATACCTTAACTAAACGAATTTTTGATTTGAAATAGTGTGAATAAGAATCATGTATACGTGTTTGCTGTTTAATTTTGAGCACATAAGTACGACTGCCTATTTTCATGTTTTCGTATATCATTCTACAGGGACTCTCCATAACTTCCTGTGCTGGAGGGTCTATAATGCCCAGTTTCCTAGCTTTGCTATAAATTATAACGTTGAAGAGCATCGACATGAGTTAATTGAGAATGCTTCTCGCATTGCGATTCCCATTACCCGCGTCATGGCTGTTTAGTAATGAAATACATCTACACGTATTAATGCGTGTGACCAAAAGCCAATTGTAATGACAAGTCTGCATGCAAGAAGTTATGGGAAGTCCACTGTCGTACTACCACTATTACTACTACTAATAATGATGATAACATATATAAAGTTGAACATACCTAAGAAACGAATTCTTTCTACATGGATGGTGACATTCTGTGAATGTGCAGAACATTAATGTCATTGAGTTGACGACAATCTGATTTCCATTGTAGCAGGTGCTATTGCCACGCGTCTATAGTCTAGATATTATTTTTATACTCTCACCACAGTATTAAGCTGAATAGTTGAATTTCCAGGTAAGCTGGCCGAGTCTCACATCATTCATGCCCTGTGTCTCTTATTTGCAGATATTTTGTTACAAAGAGCAGCTTGCCTGGTAGCGTGGTGATGTCGCAGGACTGTAGCGGTACCGAAATTACCGGGGATCATGAAATATCCTTGCACGATCGTTTGAATGTGGAGAACACCGTAAGGCTATATCTGTGCACGTTGTGCGGGGAAAGTTTCGCCTCGACACAAGCGCTTAGCATGCATCTCGAGGTGCACGATGAAAAATATCCTTATGCTTGTGACGAGTGCGGACGAAGTTTTAAGACCACTTCTGTACTGAGGAAACATCAGCTGATCCACAATGGCGAGAAAACAAACGTTTGCGAAACATGTGGATATTCGAGTCTTCATCGTTCTAATCTTATTAATCATCAACGACGACATCACTTTGACTACAAGTATCGTTGTGACGTGTGTGGCATGGGGTTTTACACGAAGAGTAATTATCAGGAACATCAAACTATACATAGCAGAGAAAAACCGTTCCAATGTCAGATATGTCAAGCTTCGTTCAGGTATCGACAAGGGCTGAGGCTTCACGCTAAGCTTCACCAGCCTGACTATGTTCCTCCTCAGAAAAAACATCACTGCGAGCTATGCAATAAACGATTCTCTCGCAAACAGGTCCTCCTTGTTCATATGAAGACTCACAGCACCGGTGCAGTACAGAGCGAGTTTGTATGCCATATATGCGGTAAGGCTGTATCGAGTAAAACATACCTTACTGTGCATGTAAGAAAACATACGGGGGAAAAGCCCCATGTATGCGATTTGTGCAACAAGGGTTTTATATCACAAAATTATTTGAGCGTCCATAGGCGAACTCACACCGGCGAGCGCCCTCACGAGTGTACCCATTGCGGTAAACGGTTTACGCAAAGAACAACCCTTGTTGTCCACCTTAGGGGTCACACAGGGGATCGTCCCTATCCTTGCAATATCTGCCAAAAGTCGTTTGCCTCAAAGACAATGCTCAATTCCCATCTTAAAACTCATGCTAAACAGAATGCACGTGCCCAGCAAGAGCAGCAGAGAACCGATTCATCCGACAATATTATGATGCACAATTGAACAGGATTGTCATATTTATACGTCTGCATCGACTCGTAAGATATAGCTATACTAATTCGGTGTAGGATATTTTAGTTTTCAGTAACAATCGAGCTTTGTTTTAATCATTTTTTTTTTTAGTTTTAACATTTATTGCGTGCCCCTCATAGATGCATCGTTATCAACTTAGTTCACGTATATTATCAATTTTTTACTTGACTTTTTTTTATTAGCGTCAAATATTCTTGGTCTGAAGAAAGTGGATACTGAATATTCTATATGGGACCAATGTGAAATATACTTTTGTTATGTCTATTGCTCGAGTAGTTCCGTACTGGAAGTAATGCGTTAACTTTAACTACAGATTATCTCTACAAGTGTTCCTTATCACTTATAAATTCAGTCCATGCTTATAACTGCAGTACTGTCAGTCGATACTCACTGCTATGAGAGAAGAAAAGATATATGCAATTATTGTAGCTCCGATTAACTTTTTCTCTACTCTGACGTTTTTTTTTATTCAGCTTTCATTACACCCTTGCCAGAGGAGCGATCATGGAAACCATATGTCCGGCTTATATTCTTTCCATTATATCATAGTGAGAGCGAGGGGGATGCACGGGTGCTGGATTATAATTGAATACAATTGGAACTTTCGGATTGGTGTGACTTTAACTGGTGATGTTTGGTCTACTATTCTCTCTCAGTAAGTCTACTCCTATCTCAATAGGTGCTAGAACAATAATTTTATATTTGGCACGTTAATGCCACTCTATGTGTTGCTCTCATATATATATACCCATTAGAGTTTGGATATAGCATTTAATTAACATTTTTTACATACATCTTTTTTTTAGACGCGGGGGGGCTCTTAAATTGAATTGGGCAATGCCATCTTCGCTAATAATTTTTTTTCGTATCTGTAACTCTACAATTATGAGACATCAAATTATGTAATTAAAGATGAAAAAAAATTAATTGAGTGGGTGATCGGTGACGTAAAGTGTTGATATATCGTTGCTATTGGGTTATTGTAAGCCTGGACATTAAATTGTACTGTAAATGGCAGGTATTTACTACAGTAATTTTTATTCGCAATTAGCAAGCTCGTTATGTGATTGTATGGTATCTGAAATACAATTTTCTGATACGATGTAGGTTTTGTGTTCAACGAAAAATTTTCGATATTTCAAATCACGTGGAAATGGTACTGAATTTTAAAAGCAAAAACTTGCGACTCACTCTGATTTAAGTACTGTCCAAAGTAGCAGCTTTCCTTTTCCTATATGTTCTCAGATATTCTCATTTTGTTTGATATAGCAATTTATTGTCTTGTTGACTCATGTTAGAAATCATTTCTTCGTAAGTTCTACGTATACTCAAATATATATTTCGTTTCATTAAGATGATTGATTATTTTTCACTGTTTTTTAGATTATGTTATACTCATAGCTTAATCAGCTAAAAATAAATTTAAGTGCATATTTTGATCACTACGATAGAAAACTCTGCGAATATCATTAACCATGACACATGGGATCGTTGACAAATGATCAATTTCTGTTGCCTCAGCAATACTATTAGTTGCTGAAACTAATTTTCCCTTCAATTATTGGCTCGCCGTAAAAAGTAACTGCATCTTTTTTTTTAACTTCATATCAAAGCAAAGGATATGCTTACAAGAGTTTCCACACTAAAATGTGTCTTAAGTACAATATTAGGCATGTTCGATTATGGTTTTCGATCTAGCTCTGGGCAGCTTCGGAGTGCCCTCGAGTTTAGACCAATCACAATCGTTGCATGTTAAGAAAGTGCCTCATGATAATCCTTTGTCAATAAGCTCAAAAGGCATAATCGAACTAGCCTGTTTGTTAATAGTATGTATCAAATATCATATGAATATGTATTGGCATTGGTCAAATAAAACATAGTGATTTTACTTGTAAAATATTATTAATGTATTTCTTAAACGTTATTTACCTTGCCATAATTTATAGCTATCGACAAAATTGACAAATTTTGTATTTATTTAGACATGTAGATAATATTTACTGAAGTAGGTCACACGAAGCAAAATTAAATATTTTTTCTTGAGATGTAGACTTAGTTAGTTAATTGTCAGAACACGTATCTTCTAAAATTTATCTTACTTTCAATCAACAAATTTCAATTAAATCCTACTTGCCTTACCATCCGCCACCCATTGTTGCTTATCACTTTGAATGGTCTGCCTCAAGGTATATTTCCTGCACATATAATAGATGCAGTTTACAAATGATAACCATTTTTAACAGATGTGTAATATTAGAAAGTCAGCCAGGAAGTAGGGAAGCCATTGATGGCAAATAACCAAAAATAATAATTGCGGTTGCAGTCAAGAATCTATACATACATTTTGCGTTTCCTGTTTATCGATATTGCACAATATTATTCATATTTGATTTTGTTTCCTGTTACTGATTCAGAAGGAAACTTATACGAGGGTTTCACATTGAGAGCTCGTTTGTCATTCTCTACAGTGTAGTTGAATATTTTATATTTACAGATACGGCACTGATGTGAAGCTCCCCTTTGTCGGCAAAGAAAATGAATCTGCTTCTTGCATCAGACTTTGCCTCGAAGAGAGTAATGTAGGACCAACCAGGGATTCGTCTGTGCGGCAATCTCAACCCTTGCGCGTTCAGGACCTCTTGTTTACCCCTCTTGTAAAAGAAGAAGTCACCGTTAGTGGAAGTCAAGTATTGTCAATCAACGCCCTCATTGGTCATATACAAGTAACGAAGAGGTGCGATATTTGCAATAAAATTTTCATTAACGAGCAATACTTGGCACAACACAAATTAGTGCATGCAAACGGCGGTCGTGGCAGCCTTCTTGATTTGTACCAGTGCAAAGAGTGCAAAAAAATATTCAAAACTAAGAAGGACTGCAATATTCATCTCAGCAAAACACACTCCTCTAAACACCTCTGCAATCGTTGCCCCAAGATGTTTCGAACAGCGGCTGGCCGTGAAGTGCACCTAAATTCGGAACACAAGAAACCTAAGTCTAAGCCTGTGCGCAAGTGCACGGAATGTAATTTCACTTCTTCTGAGTTGGCCAAGTTTCGAGCGCATCGGAAGGTACACTGTGAGAATCGGGATTTTTATTGCGAGTACTGTGACTTCAAAACGAAGAACAACAAGAGTCTGCGCACACATGTACGGCTACACACAAATGAATATAGTCTCCGGTGTGACATTTGTTCGAAGGGTTTTCTGTCTCAGAAGGTACTAGATAGACACAGAATAACGCACACTGGTGAACGCCCGTTTACTTGCCAAGTTTGTAACTCTACATATGCCGACAGAAGAAGCTTGCAGCTTCATTCTACGTCCCATGACCCTCAGGGACGTGAAAAAAAATATCATTGTGAAGTCTGTGGTTACTCAAGTTTTTGGAAGGGAGCCGTTAGAGTTCACATGAAAGTTCACACTGGGGTAAAGGTCATATGCCATATCTGCGGCCAAGCTGTTAGCAGCAATCACTATCTCAGTATTCATATGAGAATTCATACTGGGGAAAAGCCATACGAGTGTGATATATGCCACAAAGGCTTCAGGCAGCTGAAAAATTTACTCGTCCATTGTCGTACTCATACAGGTGAAAAACCATATGAATGCAAATACTGTCGAAAATCGTTTTCTCAAAAGACTTCGCTGAAGAACCATAAATGTAAGCCTCTAGTTTAGATTTCATTTTCTGATTCACAATCAAATTTACACCAGAACCAAGGATTGACGTGTATGAACATATCTTCATTTTTCTAATCAATTTGATTACAATTATATTTTATGTGGATTAACTCATGGTAGATGTATCTTCAAATATACAATTGTATCAAGAAAGAGTCAAATAAATTGAGTAAAATTGAACAGACAGCAAGATTGCTGTATCGGTGCAACCTGATAAGTTTTATAATGACAGTGGTCCATTTGTTTATTTATTTATTTTTTTCATCATATTTTTTCTAGCAGATCCCATGCTTGCAAAACCACATGTGTATACTTTTTTACTAAAAGATGAAAATAAAAAAAAAAAAGAGGACAAATCGAGAAAACTTTGAAATTGTTGTAGAACTGTGTTATGCTCTTGCAGCAATAATAATGATTGACAGTTGTGCACTTTTCTGTAGTTTTTCTTCGATGTGTTCAATCCCAAAGCATACGAATTACTTGCCAGTAACGAGGCTATTTCGAATTGATTTATGATGCGCAGCAGAAAACAATCCCACCTGCCAATAATTATATCGATGCAATACACGCATCTAATTATGTGTCATCCACCAAAGACCATAATATCACAATTTTCGGAATTATAAAACTAATAGTTCGTCCAGCTGCAAAGCGTGCACAGGCATTTATGTTTAAACATTTATGAAATGTTGACATGAAAATAATTACATATTTTGCATATGCAATTTAGGTGGCATGTCTGAAGCAATTGTGCAATTTCGGAGAAGCTGATAGTGCATACTACTTCTATGCATAACTATCGAGAGAAGAAACACATCTATGAGATTCATATACTTGAAGTGCATATCTAGATACATTTCAGTCATAATGACAGCTACTACCTTGTTAAATAGTCGATGTTGAGCGAGGCCTCCCTCTGAAAAACGATTTGTAAAAGATGGAGTTCAATTGCACACCCAAAGTGCTAATACATGTTCAAACCATATGATCCAACTTTACCACAGACACCGAATTATCACAAGCAAATTAGGAGAAAAAACTGAGAGATTCTCATTAACTTGGTATTAGTTTGCTCGTGAGTAATTCAATAAGGACACTTGATTTACAAAAACCAAACATCACACAGATTTGATTCTCACGACTTGCCTTATCCAACTATAAATTACCATCATTTTATGAATCAACTTCTGTCATGGTAAAGGAAATGTTATGGTATATGTACATAAATTATAATAGAAAGGACATTTATTCTGTGCAAACAGTAATGCGATTCTAATACTGTCGTCAACATGCATCCATCTGAATATTTTTTTTTTTTTTCTTACAGAACAATGGATCTGCAGATAACCAAGCTAACAGACTTTCCAGTAGTCAGAAGTATGAGATTAGTAAAAAAGAGCTTTATCTAACTACAACTGTACTACTTCTTGTACTTCAATCATCAAAAGTGTCTCCCAGATCCCAAAGTTAAGAGACGCTTTCTCACTTGAAATTACTAGATTATCAAAAACGAAAACTTTGTCCAGCTACCACTTGACAGACTATACCCAGGCCGGCAAATATTTTTCTCAAAGAATGAGAACGGAAGGTCCTCTGTCGATGAAAGGTCGGCAAAAATGAAAACTTTATCTAACAACTCTGTTATTACTAGTATACAGGGAAGCGGATCTATCTCATAAAGGTTGAAGGTCAAAAATCCTTTTTCACTTATGTGTACAAAATTGGCGAAGAGAAATACATCTAGTTACAAGTTAGTTGACATTGACCAGGAAATCACATCTAATTCCCAGAAAACAAAGGTGAAGGTTAAAGATCCCCTGGCGATTGAAGATATAAAATTGACAAAACGAAAAACTCTATTCAGCAATGTTACAGCATCTGTCAAGAATACCAAACGTATTTCACAGAGGATTAAGGCGAAAAACCTCCTGAAAATCAAAGATACGACATCGACAAGAAAGACAATTTTATCTGATAAAAACGCATCTTCAGTTTGAGAACCAAAATATATATCGCAGAAGATAAATGTTCCGACGATTAAAAGTACGAGATTTTCAATCACGAAATTCTCATCCTGCAGCAACATCGTTGTTAATGCCATCAAAACCGAACCTGATTGGCCAACAATAAACTGTTTGGAAATTGAAGATACAAGATTGATAAATACAAAACCTCGGTCCAGCAACATTACAACCTGTACACAGGAAATAGATCTTATTCCACTGAAAGTAGATCATTCGAATATAAGATTTAAAAAAAGGTAAACTTCAATCAGCAATGAGGTTACTATTGCGCAAAAAAGTGGATCGGTTTCTCAGGCAGTAAACCCTGCAGGGATTGAAGATGTAACATTGGTTAAAACAGAAACATTTAGTAAGGATGCAATTACTCCAGCCAAAGAAAGTAGGCGTATTTTGCATTTTACCAGTCATGCGGTAAAAATGCCAACACGCTCTTGTTTGAAAAGGTTGAAGGAAACTATTCTTACGAAAAGACAGGCTCATAATATATCTAAGACTAATCTGACCATCTCAGAGCGTGTAATTTGCCAAATATGTCACAAAGTTTTTAAGAGGAAACAATACTTGAAGAAACATATGCTGCTGCATGAGCCACATTTGAAAATAAAAGAAATTGAATTGGGGGCAGGTAAAATTTCATCTATCTACGGCACTACTGCTTGTACCCCAGAAGTCACACTAATCTCGCATGGTGATGATCTTAAGTGACATTTCGCACAGGGCTCATGTAGGAGTACACGAAAGAAAAAGTATGTTGAATATAAACAGAAGTCTGACCCGATTTTATCAGAGCCGTTAAACTACCAGGCATCTCCAAGAATACCGTTGAAAGCAGACACGCTACATGAAAGGAGAGACAATCCGGAAATTGAAGATATGAGATTGGATGAGAACGAAACTTCGTCCAGCACTCATGCTCCTGATTATTCTCGGGAATACGAAATTCCTTTGTATGGTGATATCTCAGAACTTGTCAAATGTGACAAGTGTGAGAAAATATTTAAAAAGAAAAGTTATTTGAGGGCACATCTATTGAAAATCCATGAGAAAAAAGATCGTCGGAAAGTTGCAAACGCAAAATTGGCAGAAAATGACACTTTGTTAAGTAATGTTATTACCTGTGCTCAGGATATCAAGTGCGTTTCACGACAAAAGAATCATTCAACGAGTGAAGATACAACAAGCTTGACAGAAATGCCACCTTCATGTAACAAGAACAATCTTGCATGTGGTCCAAAATCCTTATGTATTCCGCAGAAGGTAAACAATGCGAAAGTTGAAGTTACAGCAATAGAGGAAACTATATCAAGCAACAAACTCACTGCTTGTGCAGACAAACCGCAACCTTCTTCACGTAGTCTTGATTTAGATAAACTATCAAGCTTGGATAAGAACAACTATGTGATCAGTATATTGCCAAAAAGTCAGGCTGAAAATCGATCAAAGACTGATTCGAATGTCTCTTATTGTCTAAGCTGCCCCATGTGTTGCAAAACATTTAAGAAGTCTAAGCACTTGAAGTTGCATGTGAAGTTGCATAGTGCAATACACATTTGTCACATGTGTGGGCATAAGTCAAAGTCACTGTACTATTTAAAAGTGCATCTCAGAAGACATAATAAGGAGTTCACGGAGATCTGTAAAATATATAACAAGGGATTTTATGGTAAGTCGCCACTTAGGCTCTACATGACTACTCATGCGGACAGAAGGTCTTGTGTTTGCAAAGTTTGTAACAAATCATTTCACAATCAATTATACCTCAATAGTCACATAAGGACACAACATTCGTCAGAAAGGAGGCGGAAGTTCACCTCCGAAATTTGCAATTTTCAAACATTTTACAAACACAGTTATAAACAACACTTGTCATCTCACACTGGAGCGGCTCATATACAGTGCAAGGTGTGTGGGAAGCTTATCCGTGAACATTATATGAAAATTCACATACGTATACACACTAACGAAAAACCAGAAGTCTGCAAATATTGCAGCAAAGCTTTCCGCTCTCGACCATATTTGGTGCAGCACCAAAAAACTCACACTTACGGACGATTCGAGTGTGCAGATTGCAACAAGAACTTTAATCTGGGACGAAAGCTTTCAACTCATCTCAAACTCGTGCACAAGGCTGGGAAATAATCATGATATGCATGGAATATGTAAGAATGCATTTAGTAACGTTACTGTAACGATACGTGTTTAGGAAAAATCGTTACTTCGCATCTTCAGGAATGTGTAAAGTTTGGTAAACTATGGTAAATAAAATATATTCATATTTTGCAAAATCAACTTCTTGAAAGTCATTCTAAAATTGTGCAATAATGATTTTTTCCCTGATGTTTCGTTACGTCATCGTTACTAACTTCTGCCTTATTCGAATACGTCATTTAACCCGTCCGCTTACACATTCACGTACATCTACGTACATTAAATTTCCTAGGTAGTTAATATAAAATTGAAACTGAAAGACAGAATCCTATGATTATCTTAAGAGTTGTTCGAGTCAAAAAGTCTCTTGGTAGGTGGCCATTGTGTTTTTTTTATACTCAACAAAAATATAGAAATATCCAACGAAAAAAGAGTAAACACAAATATCAATAACTCATTCCAAATTCATTACATCGTGTTAAGTTTTATTTATTGTATAAATTATCAATCATTCCTTAGAATTTATTTGAATACTAAACGAGTGAGCTAAGCTGATGCGATGCATTTATGTTATATTTATTGGTTTTTCAATTTTATTATTACCTTTTTACTTATTCCTTGCAACAATATTGGGTATTACATTATTGCATTACACGATATTTATTTTTATAGTTTATTTACACGTACAAAGTTGTACTTTGCAAGTCCAGTGAAGGGACCTGACTGATATTCGTACAAATAACTTGTGAAATATTTCCGTCCAGTATATGACTATTATACTTATAAGTAATTACTTACTTATATTTAAGTCCTTTTATATGATCCTATGGTGCGACATTTTCTCAACATTCTGTTGAAAATGTGTACTTGTTTACTCAGGTATATAAAAATAAACACATCTCACTTCATAAATGCGTCATTTGACAATCCAAATCATATGGAAAAAAGTATCGAAAGTTTCAAACACAGGTATAGAGCAGAGGTATAACACTACTGATTAAAGAAATTTGTTAATAGGTCCGAAATTTACGATTTATTAACGTGTGGTACTTTATATCTTTTCATTCCATCATTTTAAATGCAATCTTGTAATCACACATGAGATACTTTACAAGTTGTTGGCCCCATCGATTTTTATCTTTAAAACAATTAGTAAATAAGTCATAACTATCATCATCATCATCATCATCATCATCTTTGGTTTTTTAATAGGTGCATGGTTGATGATATAATAGCCTAATTACCGAAAGTTATGTGGTGAGATGAACAGAATAATATTTTAATGAAATTTTCTAAGCTTTGATACCGATTCAATCGAGTATTTTTTTAGAAATTCTTTTGTTGTTTTAATATTTCCTCACGTTTGGGGACACAAAAATTGACAAACGTTATTATTTACAGGTCTGAATTTAATGATGCCAACGATGTTACCGCTGTTCTTACGAAAGAAGAATCTGAAGAGCTGTTGGTCCAGGATGAGTTTATAGAATTCACTACACAAGCATGCGCCGTTGACAGATATTGCGAGTTAACTACTCATCAAATTATAGACACAGTTACCAAAATACAAACGGAACCACAACCAGAACTACAACCGGAACCAGAATTAGATCTAGATTCAGATCTAGGTTCAGATGTAGATACAAATTTGGAACTAAGACTGGAATCAGAGCTAGAGAATGGGTTTACTATTTTAAAAGAAAATGAGGTCAAGTCAGAAACTGAAACTGAAAGGATAAATACTGGTCGCAAGCGAAGGTTAAAATACTCACAGCGCCGATCAACTTCTTTACCTGCACAACAATCCTTCTGCGAGTGCGATCTATGTGGCAAAAAAATTCGCAACAGTGTTCTATTCACAAAACACAGACAGAATCATGATCGGGAATCATTGGAGAACCGTTGCGAAGAGTGTGATAAGGGTTTTTCCGATGATGAAAAATTGGAAAAGCACAAGGTGAAAGTTCACCAAGAGGATCGACCATTTCCATGTGTATTGTGTGGAAAAGCTTTCAAAACTGAAGAATTTTTGAAGACGCATCTGAAACAGCATAATAAAAGATTCAATTGCGATATATGCGGGATATCAAAAGTATCTGGATATGATTTGCGCCTTCATAAAAAAAAACACAATCAAGAGTATGTCACGTTTTGCGAAATATGTAAGAAAGGGTTTTATACAAATCAGACATTGGAGCGACATTTGCTCACGCATACGGGGGAGAAACCGTTTGCATGCAAAATATGTAACACTCCATATGCAAGCGCAGCCTATTTAAATATGCACATGAAGTCGCATGGAAAGCGGGAGAAGCACAAATGCACAGTATGTAACTTTGAGAGCTTTTGGAAGGCTGCTCTTAAGGTTCACTCTAAAATACACACAGGTGAAAATCAAATAACGTGTAAGATTTGCGGAAAGTCTGTATCAAGTAAAACTTATCTACAAGTTCACATGCGGATACACTCGGGGGAAAAACCTCATATTTGCGAAGTTTGTGGTAAGGCATTCAGCGTAAGAAAGTATCTCATCGTTCATCTGCGAACCCACACTGGCGAACGACCCTATGAATGCAAAATTTGCCAGAAGAGATTCACGCAACAAGGATCAATGAATTCTCACTTCAAGTCACACATCGAGGGAAACAAATAATCGTCATTTTTACTGAGCATATTGTGGGATACCTTTATGTGTCAAGAAATCATCGTCATCTTGTATAACTCGTGAAATTCATGCTCTTACAAATTTGTCTTCAGAGTAGTTAGGAATTTGTGGTTAGCAAAATTACAGTAATGGATTTTTATGTGCAGGGTATCTAAAATTTTCTGCCCACGAACAACATAAAGCATTAAACTCTTCCCTTTTTTTTTACGGAAAGTGGTCTGGGTAAACTTTTCTCCAACGTATTTGAGTACTTGGAATCAACTTCACCGTCTCTGAGGATAAATTTCCTGAAACCCCGTTTTATTTTGTATATTTAAAGTGATGAATCGCTTACCTTGTATCTTCTCAACAAACATAATAATACTTAATTAGACAAAGGTGATTCAAGGATTGAATATGAGTGTATGTATATCTACTGCCCAATTCGAACAAGCAATCGATGGGATACTGTGGATATAATAAATAAACAAATAAATGTACAATTTATATGAAAACTTCCAATTGTTATCTATAAAATGTTGGTGTGTTTTTTAAAAAAATTAAATAGTAGAAAACCGAAAATATTGTATAGTTTTATTCGGTCAAGTTTTTCAAAAATCTAGCTTGTTCGTATGTTTTTGATTATACTTTTAAAATTCCAGGTTTCATTTTTTCGCGGGATTTGGAAGAAATGGAAATGGCGATTCATTCCTTCGAGCTGCAAGGCGAGTACGATCTTCGGGACCTTTTAGATGTGCGATCTGCAACTGTGGATTTAAATCAGGTCCGTCGTTGAAGCAACACGTGTCCAAGGTGCATGGTGCTGCCTTACCACAGAAATTTAAATGCCATCATTGTACCTTTGAGACGGACTGGAGAGGAAACCTGCGCAATCATATGCGCCTTCATGCTAACTATATTCCTAGTGGTAAAAACAAGAAACCATGTGGATTGTGCGATCAGTCTTTTTCAAACACCAAAAATTTACTCAATCACAGAAACGCACACAAACCAACATACTTTTCTCAAGATTCATCTGAACCTCCAATGTATGAATGTGATTTTTGTGGGCTGAAACTTGAAAAAAAAGGACACTTCTCACGGCACAGAAGATTACATGTCAACCGAGTTCGTATGGCATGTCAAGTTTGTCACAAATGGTTCCGGTATAGAGACAAGCTGGATCTCCATGTTAAAGCGATGCACCTTAAAGACCGTCCATTCTCCTGCTTGATTTGTGAAAAATCTTACAAGACCAAATCGATATTGCACAAACACACCAAGATACATGGCCAAAGAGTAGTTTGCTATATATGCGGTTGTGTGGAGGAATCTAAACTTTCTCTGAAACAACATCTCAGTAGGCACGACAAGGAGTACAACATGTTTTGCATGACTTGTAACAAGGGGTTTTATGCAATACAGGCATTGAATAACCACATGAGGCAGGAACATGATGGAGACAAACCATTCAAGTGTCACATTTGTGGAGAGACATTCTTAAGTCGGACTTATCTGAGATTACATAAAAAGTCGCACGAACAACCTGTGAAATATAAATGCTCGTTGTGCAACTTTGAAAGTACATGGAAAAAGTCTTTGAGAACGCATACGAAAATTCATTCCGGTGAGAACCTGATGACATGTGAGGTGTGCGGAAAGTGTCTCTCAACCAAAGCCTCCTTTGAAACTCACATGAGAATTCACACGGGGGAAAAACCACACGTTTGTGAAGTTTGTGGAAAAGCATTCAGTGCGAGGAAGTATTTACACATACACAATCGCACCCACACTGGAGAGAAACCTTACGCATGTGAAAAATGCCCAAAACGTTTTACTCAGAAGGGCTCCATGAAGTTACACATGAAGTCCCAACACGTTTCTACTTAATTCTTCAAAGCTGCGATCTTGTACCGTAGTTCTTACGTGATTCACGAGATTCACTAATGCCAACACGTAAGCCCCATCCGTTCTGTTCGTAATTAATGATTGTTTTACAATTGTTCACCCCAACAACATCAGCAAGGACATCGGTGACCCTGTTGTTTGTGAAATATCATTTTTCAATCAGATGAAATCCGGGCAGACAACGATCACTGTTGTAGTCTGGTATTGGTGATTGTACCCCTTTGCAGTTTTTTTTTTTTTTTTTTATTTTTTGTTCCCATTTACAAGAAATATGGTCACTTGAATTTATATCACTTTTTCTCAAATCATTCCATTGAGCTACATTGTTATTGATATTACTGCATTGTTATTATTTCTGTTTTTGTACGCATGTACATAATGTATGTATGCGTGCTGTTGATTATTTAACTTGGTTAGTTGATTAATTCATTGTACGTTCATTTTCAGGTCAAGAAAATACAAAGAGAATAGCCCCAAGGAGTATGCAGCTACACAACTAGTGCAGTGTGAAATAATTGATGGATCAAAGGCTCCTACTGATCCTTCAATACTTAAGAAAGAATCCTGCAGCTTGGATAAAACCATAGACAATGAAAGTGATAATTTTAGTTCTGAAAAACATGTACCTGAAAATGTTTCATGTCCCGAGTTTGATGTGAGAAATAGTGGAAGATTTTTGGTATTCGTGGATTCAATTCCGGATGAATATGATGGTCCTGAGCCGGTGATCAAAATTCATGATGTCGATCCACTGAAGGCCAAAAAACGTCCTCGTAAAAGAACTGCACCAGTTCGCGAGTGGAAATGTAACAAGTGCGACAGAATATGCACTACCAAAGAATTGTTACGGAAACATCGAGTTGTCCATAGTGAGGAATATAAATATAGCTGCGATTTATGTGACAAAAAATTTAAAAGATCAAATGAATTAAAAGTTCACCGTAACACTCATTCCAATGAGAAACACTTTACTTGTAACATTTGCCAAACCGCGTTTAAAATGAAAGCTCAGTTGACAATCCATAAAAAACGTCATACTGCAGAGTACGAATTTACTTGTGAACATTGTCTCAAGGGTTTCTATACGAAGGGTGATTATAAGTATCACAAGTTTGCTAAGCATGGTGAAAGTACACACGTTTGCTCAACATGTAATAAACCTTTTCGTTCTAAAAGTGCCCTGAAAAAACACTTAAAGGTGCACGAGCCGGATTATATTCCCGAAAAACCCAACCAGTGTGAAATATGTGGCAAGATGTATGCAACACAAAAATCCCTTAAAATTCATGTGGGCAAGCACACTGGAGAGAAAAGTTACTCGTGTGATACGTGCGGTAAGAAGGTTCGTAGTCGGGCCTCACTTCGGGATCATTTGCGATTACACACAGGTCAAAAGCCAGTAATTTGCTGCTACTGCAATAAAGGGTTCACGAAGAGGTCAACAATGACTGTTCACATGAGAACCCACACCGGGGAACGACCGTATAAATGTGACATATGCCAAAAGACATTCACACAAAGGACAAGTTTAGTCATTCACCAACGATACCACTCTGGGGCACGACCCTACCAATGTGCAACCTGTTCGAAAGGATTCGTTTCAGGGGCACAACTAAAACTACATCAAAATTCTTGTTGTTGAACATCAATCTTAGCAATAACCTTGTGTTAATCATGCACAGTTGGTTGACCTTGTACCTGACATATTTGAGGGTGTGTGTCACCTGCAGGTCAAGTCAGATTCCGAGAACAAGGGTGATCCTAGCAAAATAGAATAAACAAATATATGGGACATGCTTGAAGTGTCATCGGTATTTGTCAACATGTCACGTACTAAATACTTATTAGTTTTCAAATCAAAAATTATTTAGTGTTTTTCAAGCCTTGCAAAATAGCATTAATAATACCAGCGTGTAAACTTGGATAGTTTTTCTGGTACAGAAAACTTTGATTAGGTTGTGGAAACAGAGTGATTTGTGTTATTTATATCTGGGTCTAAAGTGATACTTGAGCATGGAATGCCTCATTGGCTCGTTTGATCACAGCATTTATATAAATTATATATATATTATAAACTATATACATATATTACATATAATATATATATATATAAAACAAATGTTGTGGTACGATGTAGTTGAAATATTTTTATACTTTTATATAACACCCATCCCCTTTAATGATAGTTGTCTTATTGTGATACCTTAGGAATAAATAATAATAAATAGTTTTCGAGGCAAATCGTGATGATTTAAATTTGCTGCGACAACTCTCGATATACACGATTATTATGCTTGAAAGCATATTAATACGTACTTATCGCTTGCAATGCAGCCTGCTCATACACTAGTTCTATATTCCATGGCTGTAAACCTCATTACATATTATTCAGTTTTTTTTTTTCCAATTTTTTTCTTTACTTGAAATATATTTTAATTCCACAGAACAAAAGTATCAATAACAATTGAATGAATTTTCATGAACTTTTGACTCCACATGGGTACTATAATTTTTACACGAGTAAATGCGATGTCTGACTTTATCTTACATTTATTTCCAGATTAACCCTGAAAATAGCCAAGTTTGAGACCGCAGATACTACAGAGACGTTGGAAAATCAGTACACCAAGATCACAGAGTCCAGCGATGCCGTTATCGATGTGAAATCTGAGGGAAAAATTTTCGTACGAACTGACGTACTGCAGGGTAACAATAATTACCAAAGTGCAAGTGATGAAACGTATATCACTGATGATCTGGCCTTGACCTACGAAGAATTTCCAAATTCCATGCAGGCCTCCCGACATGGCACAGGTGCAACATTAGAAACTATAGAAATGAACCGCAAGTACGAATTATCAACTGAATGTTCAAACGATATTTGCCATTTGACGAAATCTTACCAGTGCGAGATTTGTAAGAAAACTTTTAGGTCCAAGAATTTATTTGAGGGACATTTAGTGGCTCACAGTGATGCCAGACCATACAAATGTGACATATGCTGCAAATCCTTCAAGAGAACGAACACCCTTGCAGTTCATAGGAGGATTCACACTCATGAACGTAATTTCGTATGCGATGTATGTGGTCGATCTTTCGTTCAAGCATCTCAGCTGGCAACGCATCATAGGAGGCACTTTGAAAAATACACAAAGTTCTGTAAAATATGCAACAAAGGCTTTTTTACTAACGCTGAACTTCACGGGCACATGAATGTTAAACATGAAGCTAATGAACATGTGTGTCAGAGTTGTGGAAAGGCCTTTCCTAACAATCATACTCTAGCACGTCACACCAAGATCCACGAGCCAAATTTTAAGCCTATAAAACACCAGTGTGAATTTTGTGGCAAAACATTCGCCTACAAGAATTCCCTTGTGCTTCACGTGAAATCCCATACTGGTGATAATAAATTTGACTGCCACTTGTGCGGTAAATCAGTTTCTTCTAAAGGTTCGCTTCAAGATCATTTGCGTCTTCATGGAGGAGAGAAGTCGCTGATATGCGATGTATGCGGCAAAGCTTTTCACAAACGAACAACCCTGGTTGTTCATAAGAGAACGCACACTGGAGAAAAACCTTACAGCTGCGATACCTGTGGAAAATCTTTCACGCAGCATTCCACCCTTGTTATTCACAAACGATACCACACTGGACAAAGACCTTATCAGTGTAATTTTTGCACAAGGTCATTTGTGTCGAGGGCTCTATTGAATGCCCATAATAAAGTTCATCTTGTAAGCATAACGATAGTGCGACCCACTTAGCAATAAATATTCGTACGATGTCAATAATTATTTAAATATTGTTTGGCAGCTTGATGAGAGAATAAACATTTGAGTGCAAAACATCACTTATTGCAAATGTTTGATTTTATGCGATATTGCATATCTTATTGATTTCTCTACAGAGTATCAATCCAAACAAGCAATGAACTTGCCACGTTTTGTATAGATACACCTTTAATATTGTAATGAAAAAAGCATTTGTTGTAGTGTGTAAATAGGCGATGAGGAGTACTGAAATTCTCGTTGTTCTGATTCTGTATGATGAATAAAGTACTGTGAAAATGTAAAATGTATTATTAAAATTAAAATGCTGCGTTCTACATATCGTGGATGCAGAAAGCTAACTCTACAAAGTAATTTTAGGTATTTTTAGTGAAATCAGTTCCCTCGCGACTAGCATGTGACAGTTACAGCTTGAACAAATCTGAAATATAAGAAAATTAGGTAATAATTAACATTAAATTAGTTGGAAAGCTTGTAAAACTTATGTGTGTGACTATCATTATACTCATGCAGTAACGAGGGAATTTGTAGAAAAAAAATATTGAAGAATTGGTAGAATTGTTTCATTTATATGTTTAGAAAATTATCAACTGGCTGTATATTTATTATCATAGCTGTTATAAGTTTAAGTACACATGTATATATGTCACTGTCTGATATAATCTACGTATGTACGTACATATGTCTGATTTACTGGACTATGAACGAGTGTGAAAAATGTCATGTGTTCATTCTTACTGACGATATTAAATTCTAATTTCAGATTTACGTCTCTTCCATTGTCCGAGGACTATTATCGAATGCTAATGCTATCAAAGCTTGATCTCGTCAAGAGTGAACCGGAAAAAGGTGCCCAGAAAGGTGAAAACTTGGATGAGACTACGGAAAAATTAAATGGCCCGATCAAGGAAGAAATTCGAGATGCCAACGATGACGAGGATGACATGCCATTGGCGTATCACTGCAAAACTTGTGATGTATTTTTCAAAACTAAAACTCTACTTAATAATCACGAAATTGAACACAAGGGTAAAAGAAAGAACACGTGCAACCAATGTGGAAGAGTGTTTCGAACTTACGTGAATCTACGTAAGCACATGAAAAAACATGCTGGCAGTAAGCGTAACAATGTCGGTCGACCAATGAAGGTGAAAAAGGAAAAGAATAACGTGGAATTTTTGTGTAAAACTTGCAACAAGGTATTCGGTCATAAGAGTAACTATCAGAAACACTTACTGCGGCACACTGTTGGCGATCTCACTTGTAACCACTGCCCGAAAAAGTTTCGATTATTTCGAGACTTGACGAGACACGAAAAAACCCACTTTTACCCAAGTTATATGTGCAAAGAGTGTGACTACGAAACAACTGTTCTAGCTGCTTTGAGCATTCACATGCTCAGGCATACCGATAAGGCGGACCTTCCATTCAAATGTAATGAATGTGACAAAAGGTTTCGAAAGGCAATCGAACTTCAGGAACATTATAACATTCATTCCGGGGACAAGCCGTTTACCTGTGCCACCTGTGGTAGTGCGTTTTACCTCAGGAGACAACTTTCCGCCCATTGCAGACGAATGCATCCTGAGATGAAGGCCAACAAGGTAACCAGCACTGCGTGTGACATTTGTGGGCGTGTATTGGCGACAAAACGATCGCTCTTTCGGCACAAGGAGAGTCACAATCCTACCAAGTTGTATCTATGCGATTATTGTGGCAAAAGTCTTAGCAGTGCGGAACATTTGAAAAAGCATCGGCGTATACATACAGGAGAGAAACCTTATGTATGCGATATTTGTGGCAAAGGATTCACAGACTCGGAAAATTTGCGCATGCATCGACGCATTCACACTGGGGAAAAGCCGTACAAGTGCGATCAATGTCCCAAAGCCTTCTCCCAGAGATCAACCCTTACTATCCACCGTCGTGGTCACACCGGTGAACGACCCTATGTATGTCAAATATGTCATCGTGGTTTTTCGTGCCAGGGCAATCTCACAGCCCATCAAAAATCTACCTGCGTTTGAGTTACATGATAATATAATATACATCACAATCTTATGAAATTAAATCATATAATATTATAGGTATACTTACTCGTTAATCTTGATTTCAAATATTGATTAACATACAGTATTGATTTATACACATAGCTATCAGTTATTTCCATTCTACTAAATACCTATAATTGATCATTCTTGGTTATTGATATTTGTGCATTGCTATTAAACGCATTATGTATAAGCAGAAGTTTTAATAATAAATAGATTTTGTATATCTCACGATTTTAATGACGTCAACTTGAAAGAAGTACGACAAGGGATTCCATAGCTCTTTGTACTATTTACATTAGAGTAGCTTGTAGATTTTAAGATACATTCAATATTTGATTGACTAAAAAGATGTATAATTATGTCTTTCATAATTGGCGTGTTAATGCACAACTAAGAATTTCAATATTGAATTCAGTTGTTGATTAGAAAAAATTGGATTTCAATAACGGTCCCGTTGGCAAACCATGTCACAAAAGTCCGTGTTAGAAATTTGAATAGTAATCTCGCATGGAAAGACTTGAAAAAATAATAATAATAAGTACCTGCCATGAGACATTGCAATATACAAAACTAACTATGTTTCCAATATTGCATTATATGTTGTGTATCAGGGTAAATTCAAACATGCAAGGTGCGATAATATTGAATAATGTTTGAACTCAATGCTGAATGAATTTAATTCTTGTGTTATCTAGGTTGATGCCAAAATAATATAAGCATGAGTTACTTTGAAAGCGTATACTTTCAAGAGAATCTAAACAATGTTCCCTGATCTTGCCATAGTTATAAAAATGATGGAAAGTTTCATCGAACACAATGAATTAACACATTGCTTGTACCTAAATTTTGAACCGTTGCTGCTAGGAGATTTGTCATGCTGAAATCGCAAACATCATGTTGCTGATTTTTAATTGCACTTGAGAATCCGTACTAAATTTTATATTAACATTGATGTTAAAATAGAATTAAATAAATGTGTTCTAAATTTGCAAATGTTCCAGACAACTTGGGCACTGAACAACTCTGATTGCTGAAAATCGAGAAGATAAAATCTCTGCTATCACGTAATATTAAAAGATTTTTAACAAAATAGAATGCCCACACATATTGTCTGGAGATTACAGACAAAATAAAGTTTTTCAAGGCGGCTTCTGCAGATTCAAACACCCGCATCAGACAAATTTAGACGAAAATGTTGAACTCAAATGTCTTTCCATTTCAACAGGGCTAGACACAGATGATTTTCACGTAAATTACAGGTGCTCCAAACTGCAGTTCAAGATTTTACTGATCGTATAATATCATCGAACCTGCGAGCATTACGTGAATTTGAGTGACTGGGTGTTTATAATGTGGCAAGATATTCCCAAGGCCAACATTTTTGTGAATTCATATGGTGCGACAGCAAAATATTAAAGTGATGTAAATATTTTCAAAACACTAAGATACAATTTAGAATAGCCCCACAGGTATGAATATTGTCTGAAAATGTCTTCAGTCGAAAATTTAGTATGATATAAGACTTACAGATGCATCTGGCAGTTTTTATTGATTCCTTTACTATGACCCAATATCTCTGATATATTATCGAGGCAGATGTACAAAAGGATAAATCAAATGTATTGAATAATTTTTTCCAGAAAGGTTCGATTGCTTTTACTATGTGTGGCGTGTCAGCGTTCTGATATTCAGTAGCTGAAGTTGAAATAGAAAATAGTTCGGTTTACACTATAAATTTATGAATGGCATTAAGTTATGTCAAGTGTATATATGCTTAATAAAATCGTACTACATCACTCGGTAGCATTTCCTTGGCGGGGCTTTACTTTGTATAACTGAAAATAGCATATAATAATGTTTGTAGTATTGATATTTGGTACTATTTTGTCTATAATTTAGTAACGTTGTATTTAATGTTCTAGGGTCAACTCTTGGCGTGTTAAATTCCGGCGAAAACTTCCAGAGCAAGAATATCCACTGAAATTTGGAGTTAACTTTAAAACTGCTTGTGCGCTACGAATTGCAAATGGATTGAGCAAAACTTTGGGCAAAAAAGTGATAATCAGTAAATCACTTTTGTCACGGTTACAGACTAGACACCCTAATACAGGTAATACTCAATTGGCCAAAGAAGACAGTCAAAGTAATAACACCTTCGAACATAAATCTCACACAGATAAAGAACACAACAGTCCCGAAATTGGAAAGGCAAGTTCGAGTGAACATGCCCGTGTCTCGTCGCAGAAAGTTAATACAGATGGAAGTCATTTGGCCAAAGAAAATGATGCAGGTAAAAACATCATACAACAGAAACTCAATACAGATAGCGAATCTTCTGCACCAGAATCCATCGAGGCTAGACCAAATAAACGTTCTTGTACCCCACCACAAGAATCTAATTCAGATGACGATTGCTTCGCCAAAAAAGATTGTAAAGGTAAGAAGACCGGGGAACAGAAACTCGATACAGAAACCAAAACTTCTGGCTCACTATGTTTGACGGCTAGTCTAAGAAAACACTCTCGTACTACGCCACAAAAGTCTAATCTAGGTGGCCGTCGACTGACTAAAGAAGAAAGTAAGTGTCAGAAAGCTTCGAACCAGAAACTTGATATGGATTCCAAATCTGCTGATTCTCCATTCATCGCGGGTTCCAAAAGTTTACTTTTGCGTGCATTACAAAAGACATCCAATGCTGAGGACAAAGACTTGGACAAAGAAGATAGTGAATGGGAGAATTTTATCTCACAACACAGATTTAAGCCAGCTGGTACGCTGCCTGATCCAGACTCTATTATGGACAGTCAGAGTGAACTTAAATGTATAATATGTGACAGAGAGTTCAGGTGCAAAATGGAACTTTCTAGGCACATCAAAAGCCACAATACTCGAAGACCTTTTAAATGTGCGCACTGTCCAAAAACCTTCAGAACTGCGTACGATCAGCGTAAGCATGCCGGTTGTCATGACGAAAATCTTTCATACACTTGTGATATATGCAAGGTTAAATTTAAGTCAAAACAAGCATTGAAGCATCATCGTATCAGGAAACATGACGACACCGAGTATCAATTCACATGCGATAAGTGCAGTAAACAGTTCAAAATAAAGAGCGATCTTTCAACTCATTTGAAATCTCTCCACACTGAGGCACCTTCACTGGTGTGCGAAATTTGTGGTAAATCATGCAAGAATGGAACGGCGATGAGCTCTCACAGACGAAAACATCGGACAGACTTTAAAAAATTTGAATGTAACATTTGCAAACGTATATACAAATCTGAACATAATCTAAGCAACCATTTGCTGGTGCACGAAAAAGGAATCACATGCAACGAATGCGGCATGGAATTCAACTGCACGAAGAGGCTAAACTATCACATGTTCAACAAACACAGACAATCGGCACCTTGTATATGCTCCATATGTCATAAACCATTCAAGAGTAACGGCAGCTTACGCACGCATATCCTTACTCACACGGGAGAGAGACCGTACAAGTGTGATTTATGTGGAGAAGCCTTTACCCAAAGATCCAGCATGATGCGACACAGGCGTAGTCATCCTGGAAGGTTTTCGCCTCCCCCACCTATTCACATCACCGCAATAGTTAAGGATATTGAAGAGAAGGAGATCTCAAAAAATTAGGATACAATCACAGAACAACTAATCACATTGATACCATGATACGCGCAGCTACACATTGAGGACTGTCTACAATCAAATTTGGTCAGATTATGTGAACATGTATTAAAAATAAGGTAGAAGATTTTTAAGAGCTTTCACATGTTTTGAGGAAAATTAACTGCTATATGTGACATTTATATTACAAAATATTTATGGTTGTACAACCATGAAAAGATATGAAAAATATATTCACTGTTGTTTCAATTTGCGAAATGTGAAAATAATATATGCCGCGTGGCAGTAAGGGGCACTTGGATATAATTTTGTGACACAGTTGATATTTTTAGAATAAACTTCTTTAATGGAATATGTCCACAAGTGTTGCTTCATTGATGGGAAAATACTTATCAAATACTTATCATTCTAACATTGTTTACATTCTGTTTTTCCATGCTTCCAATTTTACTTTCAAATTTATCGTCACCAATAGAATAAAATCCTCTGGAACATTATAAAATAATATTGCGGACAGGATAAAGGTGATTGAGTCTGCAAAATTTGACTTCACCGTCCGTTCTGATTGTTCTATAGTTCTAGTAAAACATGGGAGACTCCAAGGGTGGACAAACATCGAAAGTAGTATTGGACCTCAATGCACTTGACTCATCATGCACAAAGGATTACTGTGGCTAGTCTTTATGGAAAACCAAATCTTCTGGAGCAAAATCAGATGTCTTATATAACATCACATATTAATTCTTAATGCCAAGCACTTTGTCCATCTAGCGTTTAATGGTATTTGCCATAGGAGTTGAAGAAGGTCAGAATGTCATGTTAACTATTATCAGTAAATTAGAGGTCATCTGAAACCGTTCGATTTTCCATCAATTAGTATATGATTTTAAAGTAAATAAGAACCTAAAAAATTGGAAATTAAGAAAATTTGTAGTAAAACTAACGCAACTAACATGAAACCTGTTACCAGCCATATATATTATTTCATATCTATTACCATTATTTCACTTAGAGTTTTGTGTAGATAATGTGAATGAAGAAATTGTTTTCCATCAGAACTAAGACTGATTGTCTTGTTTTGTTTCAGAAACACGAATGACCCCCTTCAAATGCAATCATATGTTATGGTTCAGCGAGGAGAAAATTCAATGTGGGCCCTAGCGCCTAGGGTTGAAATGCACAGTAATGCAAAAAAAATTGCTGCAGATAGTAAACTGACAATTTCAAAATACCCAAACAGCATAGCAGAGAGCAACAAATCAACATACGAAAAGACCAACGGCACTGCAAAAATAGCAAAGACCATGGTGGAAAAAGGGATACCAACTGAAGTTTCGATCGCTCCTACTTGCAAAACCTGTTGCAAAACATTCGCTAGTAAACGTAAGCTCACTGTGCATATTAATTATGTACATTCATCATTGCGTCCCTTTGTCTGCGAAATTTGTTCCTTGGCATTCAAAATGAAAAACGCACTTAAGAAGCATATGCAAATAATACACGAGGGATCCTACAAATTAATCCCATGCCAAGTCTGTGGATACAAAGCCAAAGATAAGTCGCGTCTCAAAGATCATTACGTAAGACGCCACACATCAATCTATGCGACTTCCTGTTATATTTGTGGTATGCAGTTGAAATTCAAGAGAGACCTGACTACTCACATTAATCAGATTCACTGTGGTCCTGTGGTGTGCGAAAAGTGTGGTGACGTTCTTCCAAATTACAGATCGCTATGCAATCATAAAAAAACACATCATGTAGGTAACTCCAGGAGAAATAGAAATTTTAAATGTGGAATTTGCTCCAAGGGTTTTGCCTCCCAGAAATCAGTTGATGCTCATAGGCTCAAACAGCATAACAATGGCGAGAGCTGTTACTGTGACCATTGCAGTAAATCATTTACAGGAAAATATTCACTGACCCATCATATTCACAATGTACACAGGGAAGACAGACCGTATATGTGCCCTGTATGCAGTAAGACATTTAAAATGCACAGTCTGCTACAGCTTCACCTTTTTACACATACCAATGTGAAGCCTTACCGGTGTGATATTTGTGGCTCGACATATACTCAACGCGGCTCCATGATGCTGCACAGGCGCAAGCATCCTGGTGAACTGCCTCCCGTCCCGCCGATAAAGCTTGATTTTCTATTAAAAAGTATCCAACCTAAGATTAAGGAACTCGCAAAGATTCAGGGCAGCATGAATGATAGCAGCAGCATTGGCCACTAGATTCATTTAACTTGGAGAAGTTACACAGCTGAGCAGAAAGATGACATTTTTCTGCTTGCCAACGAACAAGCTATACCGTCTTGCAAAAAAGCATTACTTAAGGAAAAACCCTGAAACCTATTCTATGGATTCTTGTATAATGGAACAAGCAGGTCAATTATCCGTAGGAATTTTTTACTGCCAGGAAACCCCAGCAATGGGTAGGTATTAAATGCTGATAAGACTGACCATCTCAACATTACCAAGAGTCATTTCATATAAAATGACGCAGAGAGGTCGCTACTTTTCAGCTTTATTATATATTTCAAGTGATATACTCGTGTAACGCACTATTCTTACTTAAAAATATGTACATTATAATTTCTTCAAAGATAATTGTAAAAATGTTGTATGTTTATGGGATTTCTTCATCTCCAAATAAATCTTCCGTGGCTAATAGTACTTTTTCATTATATGTTGTGTGGTATTATTCTTAAGTAATGTGTTACCATATCATTTACTAATGAATATTAAGGAATTCACGCTATCTTTGATTTTCATATCTGATACCCTGAAATTTGAAATGTGAGGTTGATTTTAGATGGAGATAAACCTTGCATATAGTGTTTATTGATTGTCACTGTACAAGAGATTAATAATAATAGTTTTCTGGTTAAACAGAATCTGCTGATCAGTTGAGCACAAAGAAAGAATTATTGTAGTACGTAGTATCGATTACAAATATTCACCGAATATCATAGATATTTGATGTATGAACGTCATGCATGGTTTGCTATTAGTGATTATTATGTTTGTTGTGTTTGTCCAGTGTAATTGACAAGTTTATAATTTTTTAGGTACAATCCACTTGACCCTCTCGGCCCATCTTTTTTGACAGTGCGGCTAGGTGAAGACTATTTTCTAATTCCAAAGTCTCTAAGCGTGTTTATGATGAAAGAGCCAAATTCGGGAGATGACGCAGGGTCGAATGGTGATATTAAAAACGAAGAGACACATGTCAAAATGGACGAAGACGACTTAGATGATACACCTCTGGTTTGCAGGAAAAAACCCAACGAAGAGAAGGTCCAACAGAAACGGTTGAAATTGAAAAAATCCTTCAGCTGTGAAATTTGCTACACATCATTCGACAGTAAAAGTAAATTAACCAGCCACATGTTTAAGCATAGTAATTCTCGGCCACACAAATGCACTGTATGCTTCAAAGGATTTAAGACTAGCGCTTACCTAGCCCGCCATATGGAGATACATGACGAGTCATCTAAGTTGCACTCCTGTAATTTGTGCGAATTTAAGGCTCGCACAAAACCCTATCTGAAGATTCATTATATCAGAAAGCATACGGAGGATTATAACTTTAACTGTGAACAGTGCGGAAAGATGTTCAAAGTACAGTCCGACTACACGACACACATGAAGGACCATGATACTGAATCTTGTTGTGTATGTGACATATGCGGAACATCTTATCCTAGCAAAAGTTCATTATACTTTCATAAGCATTACAAGCACAAGACTAGAGTCAAAGAGTTTGAGTGTACGACATGTCGAAAACGTTTTAAGACTCAGAAGAATTTGGAAAACCACTCAGAACTCCATAAAATGAAATACGTATGTGAGCAGTGTGGAATGGAATTTAAATTTAAATACGGCTTGACAAAACATCTCAGAACTCATTCCGGAGAAAAGTCGTATTTGTGTGCCATTTGCGGTAAAACGTTTGGCTGTTTGAGCTCGCAAAAGATCCATCTCCTCACTCACGTTGGAGAACGACCTTATGTATGTGACTTGTGTGGTCAGAGTTTTACGCAACGGTCCCCAATGATGCTGCACCGAAAAAAGCATCCTGGATCACATCCACCTCCTCCACCTATTAAAATAACGAACTTGTTGCACGGAGTCCAAGATAAGATCATTGTCAACAAGAGTACCAAATAATATTATGTCCAAGCCGCATAACACAGGTGTGCTTGATGAAATTTCAACTAATCAGTTGACAGACACTTTTTTTCGACTCTGAATGCTGATGATATTTAATCATTTAAATATACCATATGTAGCTTCTTTCTAGTTATCAATTAATGAATAAGATATGCTATTTCATTTTGAAACAGCATTAAGGTGATTTCAAAATTTCAAAGTTTTATCTCCAGTTTTTACCCTTTCAAAGGTGACTTAATTTTTTTATACTATTCTAAACCAGACCAGACCAGGTACGGATTATAACTGGGTTTTATGGAAATATTGACACGATTATAATTTTTAGGTTGAACCGACTCCGGACACTTGATCTGTCTTTTCTGAGACTGCATCTCACTTCAAAATCCTGGGTACGGCACAACAGAAACAATAACTGGGAAAGATGGAGATGATGCCATGCCAATGTTACCAGGATTTCAAGCCACCCTCATAACAAAGTTCAGCGTCAAGGCTAAGTGTTGTTATCATGATTGATACAGATGAACCGTAGAGTCAATATCAATCATGACGTGTGTAGCCCTACGTGTAGGCATTGAAATAATGGATTTAGGTTATGACGGTCTATGTGATCGCCAATATTGAACTCGAATACCACTGAGACGGACAGATTGTGATGTTCCAGAACATTTGAAGTAAATAAAGAAGTGGAAAAAAGTGGACGAAACGTCAGATGAGGGTGAACACAAAAGAGTGAAAATCGAAGTGAGGATAGAGGCAAAAATGAGCAAGACGGTGAAATTATTTTAGAATATACAAAACAAATTACAAATTTGCAGCTAATACATAATTATACGCAGAATTTAGCAATCTGCAGTAAGTTCGAATTGCATGATTTACAACAAAAAACCACGAGATCTCAAAATCACCAGATGGCAACATGGGCCTGCACAAAATAAAATATGGACAGCATGGTGTAGTGTTTAAAAATTTACTGAAACATGACAAGATTTATTTTAGAATAAATTGCTGTTGCAATTTTGCAAAACTAAATTTGTTTTATTTGCAGAAAATATTATTATTCTGTAGCATGTGTCACCTTACTGGAGACTGTATCAAATAGTAGAAAAAGAATTTCATGACGACTTTTCCGATTTGTTACTCCACGAGAAATAACCGACCACTAATTTTTCTCTGTCTTTGACAAAGATAGCCAATATACCTTTAAATGTTCAGGATAAAATAATTTTAAACAGAGGTAAAATAAGCAATTATTGAATAGCCATAAGTTTCCATACATCCTCAAAATAGCAAATCAGTGTATAAACAAATAAAGACCAGGCCTATCTAACTTGTTAATACATCGTCGATAATATCCAAATAAGAAAAATGAATTTTCTTTGAATTTTTGATTGCATTTTTCGAGACCGCTATATTTTAAATAAAGCCTTTTAAAGCAGACTCCGCAAGTAATCGTTACCTAGCTCTCAATATACTTGGCATAAGGTGGGAGGGTTTCTATTCTTGATAAATTAAGTATTCACACAGTACAGTTACCCTCTTCATTTGTGTAAAAGAGTGTTAAAAGTTTATTGATTTTCTCAGAATAGTAATTTCACTAATGCCTAGTTCTAGGGTGCTACTCATTTTTTTTGCTCTCTTGAAAGCAAAGAAGCTAATTGTAAGCCAGAAGAGATATTGATGCTATAACTGCAATATATCCAATTGTTCAATGGCTGAAGACAACTTTTTGAGTATGAGAAGTCAAATGCCAAAAGATTCTTCCATGTGTGTTATATTCCACAAGGTTTAAAACATGTATATTAGTTGCCTTTGCCATATGACTCTCTCCGTTTCCAAACCTTATACATTCTTATAGTTTTCTAAGTTTTAGAGTCAAATAATATCTGTCCTGATTTTTTCATCGAGATATTTTTGTATGCCATCAGTCAAAGAGCTTATACTGTTGTG
This sequence comes from Neodiprion lecontei, assembly GCF_021901455.1. Classification (NCBI taxonomy): domain Eukaryota; kingdom Metazoa; phylum Arthropoda; class Insecta; order Hymenoptera; family Diprionidae; genus Neodiprion; species Neodiprion lecontei. The sequence continues at coordinate 26,344,031 of NC_060264.1, read as the reverse complement.
TGATAAAAAAGTTTTGACAACTTTATCTCGAATGAAAACGTGTAATGTATTAAAATATATTTGTTCGTATGCATATTCTTACGTACACCCGTCTAGAAAAATTATACAACGGATTTAATAAAGCTATTTTCTATTAGCAGTATCGTTTAAATTACTATTCAGTGATTATGTTTCATTGACATGCACTAATTCTGATATTCCGATTAATTTTCAGACCCAAGCTGCAAAACAGTCATGATGAAAGTATGGCGTGAAAGGCGCTGTATGATACGCTTTTGACAATATATGTTCGGTTATCAGAAAGAAAGAGAAAATCGATCGATATGAAAAGAAGAGGCCCAAAAGCGAATGTCAAACGTATTGTAGAAACGAAGTGATGAAACACAAGAAGAAATAAAAAGTCACTTGCGATATCTGCAAAATCACTTTCAATGTGAAAGGACCAGGATATAAACACATGCTTCAAGCACAGCAATTTGAGTGCGTTTCAGCGTGACATTTGTTTGAGTAAAGTTCAAACATAAAAATAACACGGAACTAATTAAAGTCCATGGAGAAGCTCCAATAAGCGGATGCCAAAGTTGCTATTTCGCAACTCTTCACTTCTCCTATTTGTAGGTATGCGAAACTTCCTTGATGAAACTTCCACTACTATTACATTCTCAACTATTATTTCTATAAGAATCTACTAGTTAGTTTCAACTTAACATAATCAGTAACTGGGTATAGATTAGTACACCGTGATAACAGGATCAGTAGATGTAAGTTGATAAATGAGGGAAACATATGTATTTAAGGTTTTTCTGTGATGTACACAATATAGAGTACAGCTTTATCAATAAAATATTGCTTAAGTGTGATGAATCTTTGCATACGTATCAGTATAATAAATAAGTTATTTTTCAGGTGCTCTTCATAAGAAAATATACAAGTTATTTTCATTATGTTTGCGAAAATTGGGACCTAAAGTTCAGAATAATAGCTGATAATGAAAAAAAAAATGCATCTAATAACACACAATGATGATCCTTATGTTTGCGACATATGTAGCTTGATACTGCTGAACTTGATGACTCTCTATCTGCATAAAAATTACAAGGACTAGGTGAAAGATGGAAAGTTTTAGTGTTTGATATGGCAAACAAAAAAACTACAGAGGCGAAAGAATTTACATAGTCATGTAATGCAGCACAGCCTCAAGTATATGTGTGAAGAATGCGGGCTAGACTTGACTCGTAAAACGATTTTGAGAAAGCATATGAAAACACATGAAAACACAATCAAGAAAGAAACCATACCTCTGTCACATATGTGGAAAAGGCTTTACAAATGGTACAGACAGGAAGGGTCATGTCCTAAACCATTGTGGGTTGCGACGCTACATGTGTACTGTTTGTGGATTAAACTTTACCCAACGTCCTGCTCTCTCAGTAAACGGCAAGAAAAAACATCGCCATGTAATGTATGCTTCTCCATCTGTGTCCGTAAGCAATATCATAGAAAACATCACCTGTTCCAGTAAAGAAATGAATAGTAGTCCATAATCCAGAGAAGATTGTCAAAGAGCCATTCTCGATTAGCACTTAGTAGGAACAGACTTTTACTGTCAAATTTGATATTATTAAAACTGAATTTTTAGTCAAATCACAGACAGGGCTTTGCTTGATTAATGGTGAGATTGACAAAGTTGGTACTGTCTGATATTATTTGCATAGACCATACATGAAAACTTAATTCAGATCAAATATTTATTATCATCATATATTTGTTGAATACCATGTTGTTATGCTAATTGTATATAATTTAAGGAGGACAAATCATGTTTTGTACATATCTAAGAAATTCTTTTTCATTGTCGAGTAAATTACGTTTCGTTATATATTTTTTAAATTAGATTTCTCACTATCGCATGCAGACATGTATGTTGATTCACAAGAAAAAATTTACACTTTGTACTCGAAATTTTCCCAGTCCTCGACTCTTCAAACATAAATAAATATTGATTATTAATAAAGTGATATCGTGCGTAAGTATTCGTCTTATCATTAAAACCTTGCACAAGTCGTGGACAATTCGTAAAAATGTTCTTATTATTTAGCTATAAGTTGAATTTAACTTAATTCTAATCTCATTATTTGCAGCTCCTGTGATGTCACAGGATTGTTTGTATAGAAGTAAAGGAGAATTTCATGTGTCACTGACTATTATATACTTTTGTCGACTGTAAAATATTACCCTCGGGTTGTGATATTTGTAAACCTCAATTTAAAATGACTGTTATGTTTATTTCCAGGTCTGACAGTTCCACAAAATCTGACTGCAGTTATGTGAACAAGACACATCGTGCACGCGCGGAAATGAAAAGTCCAAGGACAATGCTTGCTAATATGCAGAACAGTATGAGATTGAAATTGGGTGGACAATCGGGAAGAGTACTGGAAATGAGTCGACCATCACAAATTTCTTTTCATAAGGATGAAGAAGTCAGCGGTGAAAAATGTTCATCAGAAACTTTATTGGCAATAAAAGAAGAGGTGGTGATTGACGATGACACAGCCTACGTCACGAATGAAACCAATAATAAAAATCAGGTGGGGAATCGCAAACAAGGATTAAAGTACAGCTGCGACCTCTGCAATGTTTCATACAAGTTTAAGAGAACGTATAGTAAACATATGAGGAAACACAGCGAGTTACGACCTTTTAAGTGTAAAGTGTGTGGAAAAAAATTCAAATACAAATCCGGTTTGAAAAAGCACGTAAGAGATCAACACGACGATACCGCACCTCTATATTCTTGTAAGATATGCGAATTCTCAACTAAACACTATCCGTACTTGCAAGTACACTTTACGCGAAAACATACCGACGATTACAAATACAAATGTAGCTCTTGCAAGAAACAATTTAAAGTGGAAACTGACTATAAGGTTCATATGGCAGATCATGAGACTGGATTGTTTGTATGTGATTTTTGCGGATTGACATACTCGAACAAGAGTTCTCTCTATTATCACAGAAACTACAAGCACACAAACAAACTGAAGTCATTCGAGTGCAAAGTTTGTAACAAGAAGCTTCAAAGCGAAAAGAATCTAAAAATTCATCTTAAGCAACACGAGGAAACGTTTGTCTGTGAGGAATGCGGAATGAAGTTTGCTCGGAAGCATGGCCTTACAAAACATCGTCGCGTACACACCAAGGAAAAGTTACACGGCTGTCCTGTCTGTGGCAAAGCCTTCGCTTGTACGGCCACACAGAGAGTACATTTTTTAACGCATGCTGGCCTGCGACCCTATGTATGCAATGTTTGTGGTTCAAAGTTCACGCAGAGATCTTCGTTGATGCTCCACTGGAAAAGAAAACACCCTGACGCTATTGACCCTCCCCCGCCAGTCATCCTGAACAACATATTGAAGACAATAAAGCTAAATGCCGAATAGAATCTAAGATATATCAAATATTTGTGCATATTATACATACAGGACCAATCGTAGAGAGAGTAACTTATTAATCAGATAACCGACGTGAAAAGTTTCCAATTATTTATTCGAACAGTTGGGTATACAAGATTTTCAAAGAGCTACATGTTTTTCCTCAATTCTTCATCTTTTCAATACTTTGTAGATATTTTCTTGATATTTATAATCCGTCTATTGAACATGTTATATTTTGAATGAACTGCATAGGGAATTCTATGCAAGAATACCTGTATCATATAATAATGTATCCTCGAGAATATATCACTGATCTTATTACAATTGAGAAATAAAATATAATTCAATTGAAGCAATTTTATTCCTTGGCAAATGTGCATACTGGAAAAACGCAATTATTTCATTAATGTACATTTCTACATACACATTGATGTAACAGTAGTTGCTTTAACTTGTATCACGTATTGCTGTATTTGTTAGGATTATTAGTTGTGGAACTTTTCAATTTGATTGATGTTTGTTGTTCATGTTCTAGGAAATCGCATAACCATATTAGGAAGGCAGTCAAAGAATGGCTGGCAAGCGAAGAAACAAACGGTGAATATCAGCAACAATTACTTAAGAACAGCCAGTCAAATTGTGAACACACGCTAACGGATTGTCATCGCATCATGCCAAGTAAAAACACGTTGGAATCAAGTGGAATTTTACAAAAAGTTCCCATGAGAAGAGGGATAAAAATGAGAAGAACCTTTAAGCGAAGAAGACTCGCCTCGATTAAAGATTCCAATGAGATTGAAGGTCCAACATTGAGATCCTGCAATGTTTCCACAGAAGAGGATGCTGCGGGACTTCTGTCGCGAGTGAAAGATGAAACAAATGTGACTAATTCAAAGTTGTCTATCAAGAATAGTAACAAATCATATTCTGAAGATATAAAGCTAAGAGGCGTGCTTTACAAAAAATTAACAGATGGTAATTATACTTGTGATATATGCCACTCGACGTTTGAACAAAAAAGCAAAATCATGCGACACATAACAAGTAAACATAGCTTTCACAGGCCGTTTAAATGCTCAATTTGCTCGAAGGCTTTCAAGTACAAGTGTGACTTGAAGGCGCATAAGTTGATCCATGAAACAATTGACTCTAGCATGTTACACAGGTGCGATAAGTGCGATTATGGTACAAAGACAAAGAATAACCTGAAGTCGCACTACATCAGAAAACACACCGATGATTACAAATTCTCATGTGAACACTGTGGGAAAAGATTCAAAATGGAGTGGGATCTGAAGTTTCACGTCGGTACACATGGCAGCTCGCAACATATGTGCGACATATGTGGACGATTTTATACAAGTAGCTACTCTCTGTACAAGCACAGGAAAGTTGCTCATCTTAATGACTATAAGTATCAATGCAACGTTTGTAACAAGAGACTTTTGACTCAGGAGAATCTCGACAATCACATGCTGCAGCACAGTCAGACGTACACTTGCAAGGAATGCGCAAAAGTATTTGCCTCGAAACGGTACCTTTCTACTCATATGACGACTCACACTGGCGTTAAGCCTTATCCCTGCCACGTGTGCGAGAAAAACTTTCGTACCTCGCACATGAGGAATACGCATTTACTTACGCACTCAGCTGAACGCCCCCACATATGTGATCTTTGCGGTCAGGCATTCAAGAGAAGATATTACATGATTGAACACCGTCGGAAGCATCCCGACGCTCACCTTTCTTCTCCACCTGTACCACTGGGTAGTATCAGAGGAAATCTCGGAAATATTGCACCCGAATCCTCGGCTTAGTAGATGGCGACACACGTGTACATTTCTCCAATCGCAATAAGACTGCAGGAACAATTTTATCGTTCATTTCTTGTTATACAGACATATGATATGTAATGTACTGTATAATAAATATAACTGGGCTGATATACGTAATGTAAGTCTCTTTGTTTCCGTTCGGATTACAGTGAATGAGGTTTGTAGCTTTGAAAAATACTTTGCATTGAAAGTCATTCGGATTAAATGGAGATGATGGGTTTTATCGGTCCAAATCACAGACCGATATGTACTTCATTGCTGTATCTATGTATGTTTCAGAAAGTTTCTCACCCGACAGATATTTGCACTTTGCTTTCGTTATCGATACAGATTTTTACGCCTCCTACCTCTCCTTGCCCTTTTCTAAAAGCCCCATATTAGCTTAATGATATGACCCGTTGATTGTAAATAAATTATATTCATGAAATGTTTCATATGCTTGTTACCAGATTACGAGATATTCATGTACTTAAATTTACTTATTTACATTATGCACAAACTTTACAGCTCGTATATTTCTGTATAATTATGTACATCAAAACCTTTTAATAAATATACAGAGCAGTCATAGCTTCTGAAATTTACCATTTCACAATATTTTAACTGCAATTAATATCTAATTTATTTCTTTTTTTTTAGGTCCAGAGAACATGCTGGTCTCAGAATAATAAAAACTGATTCTGATGGACGGTTTATTTTGGGAAAAGATTCAGTACCGATAGAACTGCGCCAAAGATCAAATGCAGAAGGCAAAACATCCTATTCTCTTGTACCTGTCATCGGAAACACTGCAAGGATCAGCGGGAATTCTAAATTTGAATTAATGACTGATACGAATGAGGTCACAGTTGACGCTAATCTAACAGAAACCGTACCTAAGCCGACCTCCGAGGAATTCAAATATCTGCAACAGTCGTTGGCTCACCTGTGTCAAATTACAATGGAATCTTATGCTTGCGAAAAATGTGGGATAAAATTTCCAGTAGAACACATGCTAAAGAGGCATAAGATTTCTCACAAAAGACGTGTAACACACCTCAAGGTATTATCAAATGTAATTCAGACCACGCATACTTGTCCATCGTGCAATGTTAAATTCCTGAAGAAAGATAATCTCAATACACATATGCGAATACACAGGGTAAAGGAAAAAAGCGTTGTTTACTTATGCAGTTTATGCAGTTTTAAATGTTATGAGCGAACAACCTTGTCCTCCCATGTTACCCGGAAACACAAGACACAAGGTTATGCAACTCATAGGGAGAGGTATCAATGCACCACGTGTGACTATAAATGCTCAAAGAAAGATAACTTAAACGCTCACATGTGGAGACATAGAGATGGTCAAAGCAATTCAATTCTTTCGTGCAAGATGTGCGGTTTCAAATCATTCAAGAGAAGTACACTTTCTTCTCATGTGACACGGAAGCACAAACGTAAACGTGAAGAAAAAACTATGAGTGCCATGATCGAGGAGTATTGTTGCAACACTTGCGCGTACAAGACCTGCAAGAAGGAAAATCTCCAGGCCCATGTACTAGGACATAAGGAAGTGGTAGACGAAGGCCCCTCACTCTCCTGTAATTCCTGCGAATTTAAGTGTGAAAAAGGCGTGCCGTTGGCCTCCTATGTAGTGGACAAACATAAAGCGGCCGAGGAGTTCAGATGCGACGTTTGCGACTTCAAGTGCTTCAAAAAGAGCACCATGTATTCTCATAAGCGTAGGCACAGAGCAGATAGTGATGGCAAAATTTACAATTGCAACGAATGCAAATTCAAAACCACCAAAAAAACTTCTCTTTATTCGCACATCAAAAGGAAGCACAAAGTACTGACAAAAAACGACGCTGGTATGGAACAAGTCACAGAATACTTTTACTGCAACCAGTGCGAGTACAAGAATAAAAATAAGTATGAATTGAAAGTGCATGTCGCAAGGAAACACACAGATGATTTCAAGTTTTCGTGCGAAACTTGCGGGAAGAAATTTAAGGTCAAAGGTGACTTGACCAACCATATAAGATTCAATCACAAGGAGGGACCAGTTATATGTGATGTGTGTGGCAAAACATGCCTGAACAGCAATTCTCTCTACGTGCATCAAAAGTTTGCTCATTACAAAGCTAAATACGAATGTCATATTTGTAAAAGGCGGCTCGTCACCCAAGAAAATCTCAATGAACACATGCTGCGACAGCATGAGAAACGGGAGAATGTTGTATGCGAGGAATGTGGAAAGACGTTTTCACGGAACAGCCGATTGAAAGTTCACATGAGAATTCATACAGGTGATAAACCATATACCTGCAATGTATGCGGCAAATCATTTGCTAGGCGGACAGCCCTCAAACAACACCTCCTAATACACACGGGAATTCGTCCCTACGTCTGTGACATTTGTGGCAAGTCTTTCACCCAAAAACCAGGGCTCATCAGCCATCGCAAGTCTCATCCCGGGATTCACCCTCCCCTACCAAGAGTTCTCATAGATCACATCTTGAACGACGTTATGAATAACTGACCCAACGTCTAGACTTGGACAGCATGAAAATCTCGTAATTTTCCCTTCAAGCATAATTATGAACATCGTACTACTTGCACTGGTATTACAGCAGTTCTACTTGTATTAATCCATTTGTTGATTTCCATCAGATTATATTTTAACTCCGCACGTCTTTACTTACAATCACTAGTTTCAGGTATTCCAGGTACCCTGTTTGGAGCTAAAGTCTAGAGTATTTTGATTTAATGACAGACAATGAGCAAATTTGAAAAATGCATACTGGATGTTGTAGCTATGTTTATCAATACATCCGCAGATTGTACAGAATATCCACTTCTGAATAGCATTTACACTTTACACACGTGCACTGCTGTAAATTATAGGTGTTTTATAAAGAATAAAATTTGGAATTGTAAATAGATAACTCTTTCACAAATCAATAGGTAGGTATTCAATTAATCATAAACTCCCATCTCCATGCAGAATCCATATTCCTTGAAATAGAGTCAAGGCAATATTCAGATGAGTACTTAATATAATTATTGAAAACCAAATGTACTTCTTAGTAGTTTAGTTATATATGCTTAATACACGTTTTGTATTTGAATAGGACGTGAAACGCAAATCGGGCCATTTGACTTAAGAGATACGCACATACGTATACTATTGGTAAAGTAATATAAAATTTAAAAAGATCCTATCGTGTGTATCCTTATAGATGTATCCTAACATTTGCGTGTATGAAAAATTATAGGTACACTATCGTTACCAACCTGTGTTCTTCTCGTTGTATACACATACATTGATTACTTTCTTTGTGTTTTAGGAAAATATGCACCAGTGGTCGATTTATGTTCGGGAAGGAGTCAATCTTCATGCAACCATGGCAAATTGTGGAATTTGAAGGTTGCCTTTATTATGCATTTCTCCCAGCAAATCATTTAAAGGACTTAGTTGCACTTGACGAAGAAGAGCATAATCTGGACGAGGAAACTGAAGATATTGAAAAGTTATTATCAGATAACGAAGGCACTCTTGTTAGCAATGATCAGGAAAGCAATGCAAACGTAGATCTCAACGAACTTAGCGATTACTGCCAAGTTAAAGTTGAAAGTAATTCAAGTGATACCGAATTGCCATCAAGGGTACAGATTGCGATCCCTAGTGTGGTTGAACTGGAGAGTACTTATTCATGCAGTGCATGTAACATAGATTTTGATCTCGAGATCATGCTGAGGAGGCACAATATAAAATTTCATAATCACCGAGCCCATAAGTACAAATGCAAAGTATGTCCGAAAACTTGCAAAACGTTGATGGCGTTTAAAATGCATGTAGATATGGAACACGAGAAGACTAAAGATCCTATTGTGTTTGTCTGTACATATTGCAAATTTGAATGCAAAAAAAGGACGACCCTTCACTCGCACGTCGCAAGGAAGCATGCAACACATCAGAAGGAGCATGAGGAGTATTTGTGCGACATTTGCGAATTCAAGTGCCAGAGTAGACGTCGATTGAAGGAACATCTTGAGAGAAAACATGCTGCTGACTACAAATATGTCTGCGAGATATGTGGTAAAAAGTTCAAAGTCAAGGGTGATATGAGACTTCACGTAAGATTTAAGCACAAAGAAGGACCTAGAATATGCGACGTCTGTGGGAAAACTTGTTCAAACAGTAACTCTCTTTACGTTCATCAAAAATGGGCCCATTTTAAACCAAAGTACGAGTGCCACATTTGCCACCGTCGCATGGTTACCCAATTTAATCTCGATCAACATATTTTACTACAACATGAAAGGCGAGAAATCTTGGTGTGCGAGGAGTGCGGTAAATCTTTCACTGAAAATCACCGGCTGAAACAGCATATGATGACTCACACCGGAGATAGACCACACACGTGTACGATTTGTGGTAAAGCGTTTGCTCGCCGTACAGCTTTTCGCCAGCATCTTTTAATTCATACTGGCAAACGTCCCTATGTTTGTGATATTTGTGGCAAAGCGTTCACTCAGAAACCAGGACTAATTTGTCATAGGAAATCACATCCAGGTGTACACCCTCCTTTGCCAGTTGTTCACATTGACCATATTATAAATGATTTCATGAAAAAATAGTCTAACGTAAGCTACAGGCAAGCTTATTAATATGCTATTAGTTCTGTTGCATGACCATGCTTTATTTCAGATATTATATTATCTGATCTTGGTTAATATGATTGTGCTGACATACAATATTGTGATTGAGAGAATCGAATTCAATAGTATATCATACTTTGTATAGCAACTAAAAGAATTTTATTTAATAACATTATTAAATTAAATCTCCGTTACTATCACAATTTATGATGGACAAGCATTATCATGGACGTCTCGATGAATTTATTTTTGATTTTCTCATTTTGTTTATTTCTGGACATTTTATTGTTATGTTTATTATTCGAATGTGTAGTGCATATTATAGAGACGTATGAAAATAATAAAATTTGTAAAATATTCAAAGAATTATTATTTATGTTGCATACAATTGTGATCTGGATTTATGGTGCACTCTGAACTCTTTTGTAGTTGGGATACCAATCTGAGATCTAATATTCACAGGTATTTGTGCTAACCGGTAAATTTTTAAACACAATTATCAATGTTAGGTTATATGTAAATATTATACCATCTCTTGATTCAAAGCTGGTACCTTTCATACGACAAGTAAGTTGCCTCTACTATGCAAATTATGTGAATCCTAATAATACTTCCTTAACTTCTGTTTCAGATTTTTATCAGCCAAGGACACAGAAAAACACCATGGAATATTTATATTTGGCAAGGAGTCTGTAATTATGCAAGAATGGCAGATTATCGAATTTGATGACAAGCCCTGTTACGCCTTTCTCCCTGCTAGCTGTTTCTCTGAAACTGTAAGCGATAAGCAACTAAATGAGGTCGATAATGATATCAATGTCGCTGCTGAAGAAAGCTATAAAAATGAGCCTGTGCCAGGGAGTGAGAATGAGTCTGAGTTGGGACTAACTGAAAATCACGAATCACCTATTGTCAGTGATGAAGACAGAGCACTCGATAAAGTTGAAAACGGACGCACAATAGGCGACTTGTATCAAGTAAAAATGGAAGGAAATACCGTTACTATTGAAAAATTGGCTGAGAATGTTACGGAATCTATAAATCAAGATAACGAACTTTCAGAAGAATCGAACAATCAGTTTTTTTCTGAACACGTGACACCTTTGCCAGATTCGATCATACGATCCCTCAAGTGTAAGGTTTGTTCAAAAACTTTTGACACAGAAATAGCATTTCGGAAGCACGTCGCATGGACGCACAAGAAGAAAGTTTGCATCGAAGAAAATGGGGCCTATGTATGCGCCGTATGTGATTTCAGGAGTTCAAAAAAATCTTCATTCATTGCTCATCTTGAGCGGCAACACGAAACACGCTCCAAATCATCACTGCTATTCCCCTGTGAGGCGTGTGGATTTGTGTGCAGGTCCAAACATTCTCTGCAGTCACACTTTACTCGGAAGCACACGGACTCTTACGAGTACCCATGTAAATTTTGTTCCAAAAAGTTTAAGGTGAAAGGGGACTTGACAACTCATGTCAGGTTTCATCATAAAGAGAAACCCACAATGTGCGATTTGTGTGGTAAATCATGCCGTAACAGTGGCTCATTGTACGTCCATCAGAAGTGGGCTCACTACAAACCCAAGTTTGAGTGTCACATTTGCAAACGACGAATGGTAACTCAGGAGAATTTAGACCAACATTTGCTTCTGCAGCACGAAAAGAAGGAAAGGATCATGTGCGCCGAATGCGGAAAGACGTTCAACAAAAAAGACTCTTTTAAGAGGCACATGTCTATACATACGGGTAACAAACCGCACCTCTGCCCTATCTGTAGTAAACCATTTGCTCGTCGATCTCAACTACGACAACATCTCTTGATTCACACTGGAAAGCGACCATTTGTGTGCGACATATGTGGCAAGGCTTTCACCCAGAAACCAGGCTTAATATGCCATCGAAAAACTCATCCTGGAACCCATCCTCCGCTACCTGTGATGCCAATCGGTGATATCGTCAACGATCTTGCAGGGTTTAAAAAGGACGATCAGGACTAAACCAATTTCAGAATAATAGTTACTTTTACATGAATTTATTTTGTCATTCAATTCTCATTAACGTGCGCTCGGACAATACCTTGTCTGTTGTGAAAAAGAAGCAAAAGATAAGATAACACCTATAACGACGAACTTATCCTGTTCTTTCAACTTATGCAAATTTTCGCAGGTATTCGGGATTATTTCTTCAGTGTCTGGCATAACTACACCGAGAAAAATATAATTACCTATTATAGCGTACCAACTATAACTTAACAACATTACAATTATCATACACTCACCTCAGTGCAAATAGTTGCTTAAGACGGTTCATTGTCAAATCTTTGTACCAATTGATGGCTGAAATAAATTTCTTTATTTTGTGAATTTTCCTTTAGTAGAAAACATGTAGCGCAGGGCCTGGCTGTGTGATAAAATTTGTGTGCGTGCTTCTTCTGTAATTTGTATGGATGTAAGAACATCAATAATTTTTGAATATAAATTTCAAGATAATTGTAAAACGTTCCATACCAAGATTGGGTTTTAAACTGAAAATATGTTTCACAGGTCTTTACGACTCTGTTAAATACAGCCAAAGTAAGTAACATAGTGATGTCATGGTGTGTAGTTATTCTATTATTAATTTTGGTATTTACATTTTGTGTTTTAGGATATCAAATCTGCTTTGCAAAGCAATTAGAATTGAATGCACCTCTGAGTATGTGATGCCTTCATCGAAGGGAGTTAGTGCTGAGACAACAGTGAAGAATAAGAAACCTAATGGTGAAAGTAGTACACGCAATCTGAAGAAGAGAAGGAAGAATGCAACTAGAATTTGTAACAAGATCTTGGTGAAATCCGCTCTAGTTGCCAAAAGTTATTCCTGCGATACATGCAACGTTAGTTTTTCTTTAAAAAGAAAACTTATCAGGCATGTGAGTGTTCATAAATACATCTGTGACGCTTGCAATGAAAAATTTGAATCGAGGAACAAACTGAAAGCACATGTAGCATCCGCTCATGGGCCGGAAAAATATCCATGCACTGCGTGTGACCATGTGAGTAATAACAAGTGGTCGCTACACGACCACTTTGTCAGAAAGCACACAGAGGAATACAAGTTTTCGTGTAACGTTTGTAATAAAGATTTTAAAATCAAGAACGACTTGCAAACCCATATAAACCGAAGTCACAGTGAGAATCCGCCTCTGGTTTGCGACATATGCGGTCATACCAATAAGAGCATCCATGCCCTAAAGTGCCATAAAAAGTACGCCCACCACAAGCCACAATTTAAATGTAAACTCTGTAAAAGAAGAATGACGACTCAAGAGTATTTGGATCGGCATATGCAGGGGCATCAGACCAAGGAAAGAGTGATTTGTCCAACATGTGGTAAAACATTTCGTGAAAAATATTCATTGGACGTTCACACGATGATCCACACTGGCGTCAAGCCTTTCATTTGTCCCGTTTGCGGCAAGTCATTTTCGCGTCAGACTGCACAGGAACAACATATTTTAATTCACATGGATAAACGTCCATATCTTTGCGACGTCTGCGGCCAAACCTTTGCTCAAAAACCAGGTTTAATATGCCATAGGAAAAGGCACCCTGGCCCCCTACCTCCACTCCCTGCCGTATCTGTCAAAAATATTGTCAACGACTTCACAAGAGATTATGTACAGAGACATTGCAATGACAAAGAATGACTGTCACATCGCCAGTTGCGCATTATTAAATACTTTTTGGACAAAGAAATGTGCTTTAGCTTGGGTTACAATGGTAAGTCTGTTGAGTAAAAATAGTTTTAAGACATACTGTAGGAAAAATATGATAGTTAAATACTGTGTAATAAAAGTAGAATTGAGGAACGACGTAGGTGAAATTGCGTGAAATTAAATTGAAATCGAACAATTCAATGTACTCAAGAAATATATGTATATATATTCTCTAAAATGGAAGTTGTCGTGTTTATTTGACTCAATGAAATTCAGGAACCATTTCTCGTCTTAACGATTTAGAATGATAAACTAAACCCTGATCCAGTTAGTAGATATGCTCGAGCTTGTGCCTCTTGATGAAACTAATTTCGAGTGATTGAAAATGCTTTTTAATAAATATATCTTTGTTCTAGGGTATCGACTGCTGATCCTTTGAGCGTTTCATCGGATGGAGTGGTCGTACAAAAAAGACAAATAGTGAGAATTGAATGCACTCCTGAGTATATGATATGGCCTGACAAAAAAGTAGCTAGAGATGACATTAAGTTGCTGAGTAAAGAAACACATTTGGATTCTGTTTCGAAAAACCCAGATACAATTGTGGAGACAAGGAATAGTAAGCCAGTAAGAAGAGTCACAAGATCTAAGAAAACGTTCGAATGTAATTCATGTCAGAAGACATTCCTAAAAAAAAGCAATCTAGCAGAACATCTAAAGCAGCACAGACACAAGTGTACAGAATGTGGGAAAACTTTTAGCTTGAAGCGATACCTCAGTACACACTTTGAAAAAATACACAGACCGCAGTTGTACGAATGCAGTGTCTGCGACTACAAAAGTAACAACAAAGGAACTTTGAAAAACCACTTCATTCGCCTTCATACCAGTGCGTTTAATTTTTCCTGTGACTCCTGCGGCAAACAGTTTAAAATAAAGAAAGCTTTGAATCACCACATGAAGCAAAATCACAGTGGAAATCCGCCCATAGTATGCGACGTCTGTGGGCACTTTAGTAAAAATTTACATGCCCTCAAAGCACATATGAAGTATCGCCATTACAAACCTGAGTTTGAGTGTAATATTTGCAAGCGAGGAATGACAACGCAGGAGAATCTCAAGCAGCACTTGTCGTGGCATGAAAATAAAGAGAAGATTGTTTGTCCGACATGTGGGAAAAGATTCCGTGGTCGTGATTTGGATTCTCATATACGAGTCCACACAGGCATCAAGCCTTTTCCATGCTTAGTGTGTGGAAAAACCTTCAGACGTCAAACCGCTCAGGAACAGCATGTCCTCATTCATACGGGAAAACGACCCTACATATGTGATATCTGTGGCCAGGCATTTGCTCAAAAACCTGGTTTGATATGTCACAGGAAGAGACACCCCGGACCTTTGCCTCCACTGCCAGCCGTCTCCATTAAGACCATCATTACAGAATTTGCCAGAGAGTATGCTGGCAAAAATAGCAGTGCAGATCAGAGTGGGAACACGTAACCAGCTACAAGTACGAGATGAAATTTATCCCTATCGTCTTTGTATTAAGTAAGGAGCCTAGTTCCCACACTGCAAGGTTTTATCCTAACGAGCTTCCTTGCATTTGAATAATGGTTTTTAACGCCATTGCCGAACCGATGCATAAATAGACATTAATTCATCAAAATTTAATGTGATTAACGGTTTGAGAATGTTCATTTTTTAAGTTTATTTTTCACAAGTAAATCAGCTGTGCGTTTGGCTAGTGAAATATCTTTGTAAAATATTACTAGCTTTTTTATTTTGTACATATGATGGAAATTATATGCTTAAGAAAAAAATACATGGAAACGAATGTTCATCGAGATAAGCAGGTTTGTTTTGACTGTACAACATTCACTTTGTTACGCATTGATGAAGATTGCATCACTGTAAAACTGAAAACGTAGTCAGTGTATAATCATCGAAACTTTTATTACAATATTCTAATGTAGTAGTATTATTATAGGATAAGATTGTATTTATATTGGATAATTTTCCAGGCTAGTTTCAATATTTCTACTTACGGTAATACAGCTCTAAACTCTACGTACGATATTGGTATGTAAGCATATCGTTAACACGATACATTCATTGTGCATATCAAATCTTATTCATGGCAAATGACATTAATCATCAAATGACTTTGTTTTAGGAAAAAATCATCTTACTCCTCAAACATGCCTGTCCACTTACAATATGAAATTACAAAGTATTGATTACTTTACCAAATTTCAAATAATAGTCGGGAAGCGAAGGTCTATGCTGATATGAGGCTGGCATAAATTCCCAATCCTACATCAATGAGTCTACTACGGAAAATGGGAATTGGAATATTACTCTAATGTTATATTCCATAATTAAAATCATGTTGTTTCACGGAACAATAATGCAGCGTACATACAAGTTGCAAAGTCCTGTTAAAACCTAGTCGATAGCACTACTCAAAATTTACACAAAACAAGTACATAGGCACAGGTATATGATTGTGGCATGAGAAACTATAAACTACGTAGTTTGAAAGGATCTTTAAATACTTATTTCATGTGAATGTAAACCATCTGAGGCATTGCATGGAGCAGTTTCACAGAGGTAATTTACCAATACCATGTGTCACATGTGACCAACTTTTATTTAGGAATCCGGGTTGATTTGTAAAAGGAAAAGGTACAATAATTGATTTTCATTTCTGACTCTCGTCACCATAAAACAAAAATCGTTTTATCGTAATATGTCTCTGTGATGTAATAAAACCGTTACTTTATCAATATTGTCTTTTCTAATCCCTAATTGAGCTCTGTACATGGAACATATGGCTTTCAGTGTTAAGAATACCAATTTTCCATGGGTACCCATCAAGCGATATGTTGACAAATAAAGTAATAATTAATTTGTATAATATGACTGTCGGATTAATTATATCTACCATATTTATCAAGTAAGTATTTAAATTTTATGGTCATTAAACCTCATCCTGTGATGTAACTGAAATGGTGTCTCTGCCCTTTTTCTGTTTTAGACTCATACCATCAGATCCCTTGAGCATTCCATTGTCGCAATGTCGAGTATCTTCTGCAACAAGTGTGCACTTTTTGAATAATGAACGCACACCGGAATTGATGATTGAGATAATAGAAAAGGTTACCAAGGAAACCCGAAAGAAGCGTAAGAGTAATAACAGACCCAGTGTTATGCTTGGAGAGACTGAAGTAAACTTTGAAATACGTGATACGAAATTGAATCAAAGTAAGAATACAAAGAAGGGAATAAAATTGCAATGTGACTTATGCGAAAAAGTATATTTTAATAAAAATAAGCTTGCATCGCACATAAAACAGCACGCCTACAAATGCATGACGTGCGCGAAAACCTTTGCCCTGAAACGGGACCTTAAACTTCATATGGAGGAAATTCACGGGCCACAAATGCACGAGTGCAGCGTATGTGAATACAAGAGTAATAAAAAGTGGACACTGAGGGATCATTTCGTCAGAAAACACACAGACAACTATCAGTTCTCATGTAAATTTTGTAGTAAACTATTTAAAATACAAAATAATCTAAAACAACACATTAACCAGATGCACAGCGGCAATCCACCTATTGTCTGTGAAGTTTGCGGTCATGAAAGTAAGAATTTACACGCTTTGAAGTCTCACATAAAGTATATTCACGAGAAGCCAGAGCATGTTTGTAAAATTTGTAAACGGCGGCTTGTCTCCCAAAAAGGGCTTGAGCAGCACCTTCACTGGCACGAAACCAAGGAGAGAGTTGTATGTGAACAATGTGGAAAAATGTTTCACATCCCGTACGATTTGGAAGTCCATATGCGATCGCACACCGGTATTAAACCTTACTCCTGCACCGTATGCGCTCAGTCATTTGCTCGCAGGAATACTCTCAGACAACATCTGCTCATTCACACTGGAAAACGGCCCTACGTATGTGACATATGCGGCAAGACATTCACCCAGAAACCCGGGCTAACCAGTCATAGAAAATCACATCCCGGTTCTCATCCGCCACTACCCAGAGTTTATATTGATAGCATTCTCCAGGGTTTATCTAGGGATACAAAAGATCATCCAAAAGAGGTCCAAGATTAATTGATTGTGTTTTATAGGCTTGTTGGTAAATGTAAAAGGTGGCAATAATGAAGAAAACGAGTTGAAAAGCTGTTGTTCGAAGTAGAAACTTGTTTTGAAATTTATTTTGTTTTTTTTTTTTCAATCTCTCACAGATGATTTATGAGATTAATTTGATTAAGGTCAAATTTGGAGTAAGGTGTCCATTAGCAACATTTTTTTTCAGGCATCCAGCTTCTGAAAGTCTTATTTGAAATACCACTGAGTATGCCAGATTTACTCTACACTTCAAACAATAATATCTATCATTTCTTCGATACAGTCAAATGAAGCATGTCACTAGTTTGTTTATTCATTCCATGATAGATTTGGTCATCTTTAAAAACACACGTTCTTAGTTGGATTCAACACAACAGTGTGGTTTAGGAAATTTAGAGACTTCCGAAGTTACTTGAATTTAATTTTGTACAGCAGAAGCGTATTTAAAACATGGTTATCGACAAAGAATATCAAAATTTCTGAAAGCTACAATACCAAGGTTTTTAGTTTGTCTTGACCTTACTATTCTTGTACAGTACAATAAAACGTTGAATGAAATGTATCTAAACCCATGTATCTTAGTTCATTTCGTACCATTTAATTGTGGTGTTTCAATTCCAATATCTCCCATGATTTGATTTTTAAAGGATAGGTGTAAGCTGCGTCCAGTCCCAAATTCCAATCGAACTTTGATTAGATATTTACAACTACAGAGCCAACTACTAGCTACTACTAGCAGCAACGAATATATATTTAAATGATGAAAAAAATTTGTTTTTCTAGGATATCTATGCCTGACCCACTGTTACTAAGAAAACAACATCAAGAGAAGAGATCAAGGGCCGTCGTGACACAGAAACAATCGAAGCCAAAGTTGATACTCCCAAAATCTTTATCGCCTGAATATGCCGTTGTGCTGCCAAAATCATATATCTTGATAAGTTCAGATGGAAAGCCGCCCAGTAAAGTCCCTCAAGATATTGATGTACTGAAACTGGTTGAACAAGCACAAGGAGAAAAGGTTGAGTCGCTCTATGAAAGGTACTCGTGCAACATTTGCAGTGTTAAATTTGCAAAACGAACACTGTTTGTTAAACATGTGAAAATGCATACGTACAGGTGTGAGACTTGCCTGAAACCCTTTAAAAGTGAGATTGATCTTGACCTGCATTTGAAGACCCATGGATCACAAGAGGACGTCAAATTGGAATATCCTTGTAATGTCTGCAATTATGTCAGCAAGAATAAACGTATTCTTGAGGCCCATTTCATAAGAAAACATACAGACGTTTACAATTTCTCTTGCGAGGTATGCGGAAAGGCGTACAAAATCAAAAATGACCTAAGAACGCATGTGATCAAGTATCACAGCGGAAACCCACCTGTAGTATGCGACGTCTGTGGAAAATCATGTGTTGATAAACACACCTTGAAAGTGCACCAGAAGTTTGCTCATTACAAGCCACAGTTCAAATGTTCTATTTGCCCAAAACGAATGGTATCTCAAGAAAATTTGGACCAGCATGTTCAGTGGCATAATGAAAAAGTGATATGCGAAGAGTGCGGCAAGACATTTTCTGAAAAATGTTCATTAGCAGTTCATATGAGAACACATACTGGCGACAAGCCCTACCCTTGCCCCGTGTGTGAGAAATCTTTCGCTCGTTCCGGTGCTCAAAGGCAGCATATCCTAACTCATACTGGTCAGCGTCCTTATGTATGCGATATCTGTGGCAAGTCGTTTACGCAAAAGCCTGGATTGATTTGTCACAGAAAGACACACCCAGGGCCATTACCTCCACTTCCGCCATTATATATTGAGGATATATTAAAACAGTTTGAAGCAGATTGCCTCGACAAATACAAAAACTCTCCAGAGAATAAATGACTTGTAAATACAACATCCTTCCTCTAATAGCAAAAGTGAGGTATCACTGTACCGCGTAAATTTGTGTATAAATATAAAACTCCATGCTCCAATAAGCCACTGTAATAATATACTTGGTATGATTAGAATCTGTATAAATTAAACCCTATAGTCGTAATTTGTTAAATTTTAGATGTTTCCTAGGCTGTTTCAAACTTGCTGAAAAGATTTTGAGTGTTATAATCTTAGAGCCGATAGATACATGGCATATGGTGAAGAGTTACTTTAGGTAATATTAGATACTTACGTTCAGTTATTAGCTTATAAGGGACTATATAGGGTAACCTATAGTCATGGAGAAAGAACAGCCACTTCAGCTTATTTTCTGTTTCAGGAGTTCATGGAGTAAATCAAGCAAACGAGCAATACACGAATGCAGAAAATGTGATGCTGTATTTTTTCACATGACTAAACTCATTGAACATTTGAAAAATGCGCATGGGATTGAACGTGCATTCAAATGTGATCAATGCGGCAAAGCGTTTCGTAGTCCGATGAACATCAAAAGACACAAACTAATACACACTGGAATAAAGATATTCGCTTGCGATATCTGCAGTTACTCGTGTAATCAAAAAGCAAATTTGGAATATCACAGGCGGAGGCATGCCAAGGATTACGCTTATAAATGTGAATTATGCAATAAGGGTTTTCTCTCTAAGAAAGAGTATGTTGAGCACAAGAATGTTCACTCTGGTAAAAAACCTTATACCTGTGAGCTTTGTCCAAAGTCTTATCCTTATAAGAATAATTTACTGGTTCATAAACGAGTACATCACCCTGAATTGATGCAAATTATCGATAGATATAATTGTGCCGTTTGCTCCTCGAATTTTCCATACAAAAGACTTTTGATGCGGCATATGAAATCATGTCATGGGGTAGAACAAAATTTGAAAACCTTCCTCTGTGACCTTTGCGGAAAGCAGGTTTCCTCCCAAAGTGTTTTGGTAACACACACAAGGACGCATACTGGTGAAAAACCAGTCAGCTGCGAAATATGTGGAAAACATTTTAGTTCTCGAGAAAATGTAAAACTACATCAACGCACGCATACGGGGGAAAAACCGCACATCTGTTTGCAATGTGGCAAAGGCTTCACCCAGAGAACTTCCTTGGTCTTTCATATGCGATACCACACTGGGCAACGACCATATCAATGTTTAATTTGCAAAAAAGGATTTGTCTCCAACACATTCCTCAAGAAGCACCAAAAAACCCACAGCAGTAATCTTATATCGTCATAGTATAAATATCACTGTCCAATAAATGTGGACACAAAAATAAATAAAAAATATCTGCCTATAGAGCCGAATGAAAATAAAACCAATAATAAACCAATGTATACTACCACATATTGTTTTAATATTCGACTCTATTGATAGACATTACGAAATGTCATCATTTTCTGCCAAGCAGTTACTATTTTTCTTCAACAGGAGAATACCATATCCTCATAACGTGGAACAAGTATTTAACGTGCGAGCTGTTCAGAGCTATGTGATTTAAAGTAGGCTTTAAAGACATTGGCGTACGACGTACGTGTATATGCTTGAGAGTTAGGATATTGATTCCTCAATTTTTTCTGGTAACGTTGATAAAAGTAATATTTAGTTACGTGAAATTATGTTACAGCCAGTGGTCCACCGATCATATTCAGTTTGATGAAACCGAGTTTAAGACGAAGCTCGAGAACGACCCTATCTCCACCGAAGTAAAGTAAGTAAAACAAACCTATCGTCATCTCTGTAATAGCTAAATGCAGGGCTGCAAAGGATTTTTAAATGCAACCCTTCTTCAGCACTAAGTAAGCAATTTTGAGGATTCAATAATTTTCAGAGGGTGTAAGAAGGATAGAGAATTCTTCTGATTATTTAGAAACTCAAAAGTTAGTCGCACCCATCACTTGCGCTCTAACACCAATTTCATTTGCATTGAAATATACAAAAAACAAAATCGTAACGAAAATCCGGTTACTGAGGAGCGGACCAATTAGTTGTGCTCAAAATTGAAATTGATGATCTGTTTGCATTATGCTTATAGTTCACATTATACTAGAGCAATCATTGTCCAAATGAATGTAGTTTCTCTACAGTTTTCTTAACATGCTTCCTAGTCTATTTATATTCATGTAAATTTTCAGATCAGAGAGCAACATTAAGGCGTGTGAAATTTGCAATGAAAAATTTCACTTTGTAACACGGCTAGTTGCACATCTCAGAATAGAGCATGGCATTCAGAAACCTTTTAAATGTACATCATGCTGGAGAACTTACGCACAACAATTCATGCTGAATGCTCATATTAAAAAGTCTCACACTCCGAAGAATATTTCCTGTGACCAGTGTAAGTTCATATGTGTTACAAATGCGGATCTAGAGAGGCACAAGAAGAAACAGCATGTGCCAAAAGTGAAATTTTACTGTGAAGTATGCTGTGAAACTTTTACTGATGAGGAACAATTTGTAACGCATACAGCTATACATAACTTTATCGACTATCAACAATGCAATAGATGTAGTATTACCTTCAACGATATTGAATCTCTAAAGGAGCATCACAGATTATATCATTTCAATCAGCCAGCAGAGGAAGAAAGTGAAGATTCTAAGCATAAATGTAAAATTTGTGGCATGGGTTACAAGTTTAAATCCGTATTGAAGCAACATAAGCTTGATATTCATGGTATTCCTAATTATGAACGACCCCGGCGTAGGTATCTCTGTGCGCTATGTGGAAAAGAGTTGAAAACAGCGAAGGGCTTTCAAATTCACAATCGAAGTCATACTGGTGAAAAACCTTATACTTGTGAAGTATGCGGAAAATGCTTCGCTTGTGAAACGTTACTGAGAACGCACAACGTTACACATACAGGCGAAAGAAAATACACGTGTGATCAGTGTGGAAAATCATTTACCCAACGATCCACTCTTGTTGTGCACAAAAGATATCACACCGGTGAACGACCGTATGTCTGCCAAAAATGTAGCAAGGGTTTTGTCACTCGCACTGTCCTGAATACTCATCTAAAATCCTGTCACTGACAATACCAGGTAAGCTCGACCAAACACTTAAATCGCGTTCCATTTCGAATAAGTAAATAAAAATTGGTGTTAGAGGGTAGTGAATATCTTTTAGCTTTTATATTATATCTTCTGTTGATGTTTCAATGAGATCTTGACACAACGTTACTAAAATCTATATATCGTCGTTTGTCTTACACCCTAAGTAGAGCTCTGTTCATATTGTCAACGATTTCTGACCTCCACTGTATCCAATTAGTCTTCGTAATAATAACTTCGCAAATACAGGACCAATATTTTCAAAGCCACTGCTATTTTGGATGTTAGTGCAAATGAGTTTGATAGTGATTGTCGTTTTACAGAAGATTCTTGCTGCTCGCAAATAATGAGAAGTTAGCGGTACTTGAAGATGAAGCAGCTGGGGAGGTAGTTGTGAATCAGTTGATGGTGAGCAGAGTTGAGAAACCGGAGAATGCAACATCAATGCCTAAAGTTGAACCGTCGAAGAATACAAAAAAGTCGGCCAAGTGTCACATCTGTGATATTGAGCTGAATTACGAAATACGAATGATTGAACATCTCAACATAGTGCATGGGATTGCGAAGGCATTTGAATGCAATGAATGCTCTCGTAGTTTTAGCACACCACGGCAGCTGAAGCAACATGTAAAGATTCACAAAGCCCAGATTGTTTACAGTTGCGACGAATGTGATTACAAGTCGTTGCACAAGGTGAATATTGGCCTTCACCAGAAACGACATCATTGGAAAGATTACTCGGTGTTCTGTGAGATTTGTGAGAAGGGATTCATAGCACAGGGGGAGCTCAAGGCTCATCTGATTTCGCACGAAGTTGCTAGACCATTTGCGTGTACGACTTGCGGAAAGTCATTTAAAAGTAAAGACCACGTTAAGGGTCATGTCAGAACATTGCATCCAGAGATGTGTTCCAGCAACACGGTGAAGAAATATTCTTGTGAAATTTGTGGCCAAAGTTTTTCCCACAAACCGTTGTACTATAGGCATAAACAGGATGAACACGGTGAAAAAAATTGTCGGAGAAAGAAGCAGTTGTTCCTCTGTGATTTGTGTGGCAAGGCGGTAACTAGCCTTGCAAGCATGCAGGTACACAGAAGAATTCACACAGGGGAGAAGCCGTTCACATGTGAAGTGTGCGGAAAATGTTTTGCATCTATGGGTCTGTTGAAAACTCATAACATAACCCATTCCGGGGAAAGGAAACACACCTGCGATGACTGTGGTAAAACTTTTACACAGAGATCAACATTGGTTGTTCACAAACGTTATCACAGTGGTGAAAGGCCTTATGTATGCATCAAATGTAACAAAGGATTTGTGACGCGAACTATTCTTAATCTTCATCTTAAAAGTCGTCGTCATTAGACGAAAGAAGATGATATACATTTCATCGAGGAGTTCGAATAATAATTTTGTCGCATTTCAACTTTACGTTATTACTAATATTATATACCTAGTTCGTACGAGTTTCTTTCATTATTTGATGTTTGCTTCTCCTTTATTTAAATTCTGATAAATACATCAAAAAAGACACGTAGCTGATTTGTTGTAAACACTTTATACCTATTTCTATTATAAATACGACTGTATTGCATATCTCATACAAGACATTAGTATCAATGTATCAGATATTTAGATTTTCTCAGATAATGTTGTTGTTATCGGTAAAAGCTATCCGTTAATCTTGCATAAATTTTATTAATTGATTTCATTAATTTTTTTTCTTTTGCATTTTTATTTTCTTAGTTTCGTGGCATGATGTATTTTTTATTATTAAATCGTATGTGTGGTGAGACTTGAACTGTTCCAAAATAATGTGTTATGCGGTTAATAAAAACATTTAATTACTGCAATGCCAGGGAAGTATTAAATTTACATAATTCTTTATCTATGGCACTGATAAACTCTGGACAACCTAATTTTGCAATTCAGCTTTAGATATCAATTGCGTACCACCAATTTTGTACTTTAGCACTTCCAACTGAATGTTGGAAAGCGTAATGATATTAGATTTAATGGAGCAAGAAATTTTCAGTGAAATATCAAAACTGAAGCAGGGTCTTCAATGCAGAAATCAACTCCTTGCTGCACCATTTTATGATCGTATTGATAGCCAATGTCATCCAAGATTGCTCGATTGTGTGAACTTACATTACGTGGTTTCACATGGATTCGTTGAAAACCTGTGCCCGTCAGTAAGGAATGTATTGACAAAAACATGATTAAAACGCATATATATGAAATTCGTAAACTCATTTTTAAACTTACATGTCTTGCTGGCTGTTTGAAGTTCACAAATGTCTCGCAGAGTGTCCAAGCTTCTGAGAACACCGTCGTATTGCAACTGTGTTAATTGTTTGCAGCGAACCAAAAGAGATACTAATAAATCGTCTAGCAATTCTCGATTGTTTCGCAACTGGAGCATGACCTCAGCTGTAAATTTATATAATTTGAATCAATTGTGTTCAAAGGTAAGTCAAACTGTATTTCACGACATTTGATCCATATCAAACGCACACAATGTGTTAGTATAGTGCATTATGAGTAGTCCAACGGTACTCCGAAAGTTACGAGATCTACTCTGATCCCATACGTGGCCGCTGAACATTTGAAAACTGCCAAGTGGAACACTGGGCAGTAACAAATAGCACATGTCCTCGTAGTGCGAGATGTTCACTGTAAATTCAAGTATTAGGTTCATGCTAAGCTTACAATAAACTAGTTGATAATTTCTTTATTATGTGTGAGTTCAGAAAGGTATATTTTAATTATATTTCATACCTATTGTGTAGGAAACTGTCAGCTTAGGACATGCAACGGCAAGTTCATGCCAAGCTGTGTTAGCAATTGTGTGTTGCCTGGAATCAGAGTCTCGAACAGATATATGAAGTGTGCGAAGAGCCAAGGGTACAGCGCTGGCTAAAGCATTGAGGGCACCGTCCGATAAAGCTGGATAATCTAGTTTCAGAGTTGCCAAAGCTCGTAGTCGACCAAGTAAGCGCAGATACCTAGAAAGTAGATCCGACTTAAGGAATCTATGAAACTCTTATATTATGTGGTGAAAAAGAATCACCTGGGGTTGCTGTGAGGTGCTTGCCATTCCCTGAAAGCACCTCGAAGATCCAATGACTCTAGGCGATTCCCAGATGCTCTTACCGCAGAGCCCAAAATTCTCAAAACGTCACTGACTCCTAAATTAGCATTCAATAGGTTCAGAGTCTCAAGATTGTGCTGGTAGCTGTGATGATAAAAAATGTCTCGTGACAGACGCTTTATTGTTTTTTATTTCTGTCATTCATTCTTTGTATTGCTCACCCTAAGAAATTAGCTAACGCGCATAGAAGTTTTCCTCGATTACCCCACTTGCAACTGAATACCCAGTCGGCGAGGATGAGCTCTTTCAATTGCACATCTTTCGTTCTAATGACGTTGAGGAAATCTGCACCCGCTTCTGACTGAATGTTACGTGCAAACCGTGTCTCCCTTGGAATTACATATGGCCTAGACCAAGCTAACTCCAGGCGACGCATGTACTGCCCGTACTTGACCTTGGGATAGAAAATTGAAGATGTTTTAACATATTATTGGTAGGCAGATTTTTGACATATTAATGGCCAGGATTCTGAAAAAAATTATCATTGCGCAAGGTAACCACCGCAAGCTCTTTTGCAAGTGGTAATTCACCACGCAGATCACGATCGATGAGGACTGTCACTGAGCGCCAAAGAATGGGTGAGGACATGGCATGCTTCCATGATTTGCAGACCTCTCCCAAATTTGCCCGGTCTCTGCTGTTTAAGTGCCTGAATATTTCTGTAAGTATCAGCTCTGGCAGCTGATCCCACATCTCCCAGCTTCAATCTGTCCTGACCTCATCTCATATCATCGTCGTTACATCTGAAGTACCTCTTTCTCATCGGTCATCATTGCCATCTATATCTACTCACTCGGTTGTACCAGGTGTCTTAAATTTTATGCAATTCAATCTTATTGTTAGACCAAAATTACAGTTTGACGTAAGAACATGGGTGTGACTCAGCAGTATATCATTAAAAAAAACTGGTGATGTCAGGTAAGATAATACATGAATGTCAAGGTACAGGAAGCATTCTGTCAGTTATGAGGTTCTCATTTTGTTGAATAGTTATTGTGAAGTAAAAAATATGACTAGAACGTACATTCATAATTCAATACAATTCTCTTGCGGTAAGAAATTGAAGAGTATTTTTTCAAATAAGAAAATCTGATCTTTTCTCTTATAATTAACGATTTACAAGAAAAAATTTACCTTAATTTCATTGCATAGTTATTACTCATTGTTAATGGCTCGCTGTTAGAGATCAATTTATTAACTATTCATCACCAGATAAATAAGACAATGCAGGATAAGGGTTGAAAAAAAGCAATATCAATAAAAATAAACTGTTTTATACCTTTATTAATTTTTTATCAACAAGATTATGTCTTACATATGTTGATACGATATTTTTCATTTTACTAATATATTACCGATTTTATTTCAGTAATTTGAATATTTGAAAAATTAGTAAAATCTTCACATTTCTGTACCAATCGGAACACCGAAACACCTACCTAACCTGACCCGTATTAATATACACGTAGTCTGTTGGTTAAATTTGTTGTTTCGTGTACAGAGGCGAAAAACTAGAAATAAGTAGCACAGGCTAAAATGGAAAGTAGTGAAGACAAAGTATTTGATAAGGAGCAGTGGAAACTTGAGGCAGAAGCGGTGATAGCTGATGTTAAGTGCCACGTCAAAGAATTGAAATTATCAGACAAACTACCGAATACGAACAATCGTGTGTATTTAAACTTGACGACGCTGGAAGAAGTCAAATATTGCGTAGAACTGTCGCCCCTCGGTTTTGCCGTCGTAGATAAGACATACGACAGCGATTTGAACCGAGAAGCTCAATATTACGAAACCCCTTACAGCCTGCTGAACTACATCAGCCCTGAATATACGCGGTCCTTTGGATTGTTGCTCCACGAAAAACTTAGCAAAATCACACATAAATAATGCAATAAATACGGTGTACCGTCGTACAAAATAAAAGCGATCATATTCGAATCGTTGTCCAGAACTGATTCATTTACAATCTTTCATGATTACATCATAACCTGATTATCACAAGTTCGCATGTTCATCATAACCTCAAAAGCAAATTATAGATCTTTCTATTCCACGGTGTAAGAATAAGAGGTGGTCCCGGTGGTTCGGTCCGACTCGCGCCGGATGCTGTTATTATTTTAATACAATTCAACAGTCGAGTCCAGGTGTCGCTTGTGCCGAAAATTTAAAGCGTCTTTCAGAACAGTTTGTATCCACGCTAAAGTTAACGTCACACAATTCATCAAGTTCACTTTTTAAATAAATTATGGTTTTTGGGAGCGCCGGACAACGATAATGGTGTTTCCGAATGCCGGCATCTGTGCTGACATTAGGATACACAGCAGCACTTTCCAATATTTTTCGTCACGTGAGAAACCTGGCAGAGAGCCAGGAAACCTTATTTAAATAATCCTTAGTCTGTGCCCCCTGACACACGTTGCTAAAAGCGGTTCGCAAAATGTCCCTCGATTCTGCCGCCAATTCCCACCACTAGTGGCGCTAGTAGTTACCTGACGAGCTTGCGCGCGGTTAGCGAGGACAGCGAGCGTGTCAGAAGTCTACTAGCGCCACCTAGAGGAACTAAAAAACAGGGACAAGACGCGTACAATTTTTTAGTATACGAGCAGTGGCGAGTGTCAGGGGGCTGGTCTGTACTGCAGTGGCTCCAATCCGACAGAGTCGGTCGTCCTTGTTTACCGCCTACTTTGCGGTGGTCGTTCTCCACTGCGACTTCGACTTGACTTCGAGTCCAGCCTTCAATGCACTCGCAGTTACGGTGGCAATCACCGGTGGTTCGTCGAAATCTGATCAAAGGGTGAGGCAAGGAAAGAGTGACAGAGAGAGAGAGAGAGAGAGAGAGAGAGAGAGAGAGAGAGAGAGAGAGAGCGAGAAACAAGAAAGAGGAGGCTAGGTTGTCGGTAGTAAAGTTTGGATATCGGCTGTGAAGAGGGTTCGGTTGGCATGTGCATACATGCTTTATGAATTAAATACAAACGCGAAAAAACAGGTGACGAAGAAAAAGAAAACGAAAGTTCGCTCCTGCTCGTTTCGTTTGGAACGAGAGTGTGACAGTGGTGTTATGTTGATAAGAAAACGATAGTAATAACAATAAAAATAATAGTAACAATAAACTGTCAGGCAGTATGTCAAAGTAACAGGTACGGCCGAATAATATTACGGTGACTTCGCGAGGGGCGCGGCGAGGAGGGCGCGGGTGAAAAACCTTCCGTGTGTGCGTGTCATTGGTGTTGTGCAGTTTCTGATATTTATGGTTGGCGTTGTTTGCGTTAAAACTCGTGTGATTTAATTTCATTGCGAACTTCACATTCCAAGGAAGGAAAGGAAGGAAGGGCTCACCAACCTGAAGTAGGCAGAAGGAAAATTACCTCTGCGGTGTTTACTGCGCGCGACAAAGTATACGAGGTGAGCACTCTGCTGTTCGTTCAGTCTGTAGTATCTCTAGTATTGTTGTTTGTTTCTCTGTTCTCTCGTATCACTTTACCTTTTGTATGTATGCACATACATACATACGTACACGTGTACTCGTCGTTCTGCAAATGCATGCGTGCATTGTATAGTCATACGCATGTGTGTACGAACACCGCACAATGGACGAACGGTTGTGAGTGCGCGAGACATTCCTACGCCCCTTAGTCGCCCCCCTGCCCTTGCCATAGCATTTGACAAATGAGTAATGAACTATGAGCTGCTAAAGACTAACAGGCTGTGAGTAATGACAGATCGCGGGGTGTCACGCAGTTAAAGAGCCGCGATCATCATCATCTGGACGCGCGAGAACTGCTCGTATTCCGCATTCGGTATTTTACTTTGGGTCTTTGCTACACGTTGTTTATCACCTTCATCTGAGGGTAATCTTTGTTTGCTATTTCAGGTTGTCGTTGTACCCGCGATTTTGGCCCGATGAACTTTCCATCGGCGAGGATCGCTTTCGAAGAAAAAAGGAATGGCTAGCCTCTCGGTAGCCCCATCAAGCAAGAACAGCTCCCGAAGCACTTCACCAAGTCGAAGCACTACTCAAGCACAGCGTCACCATCTTCCGGTCACCCTGGATCCTGTTACAAAGTCTCGAAATGTCGCTGCGTGAGTCTTGCTTTGGATGATAATGTTTTTAAGGTTGTTGCAAACCTAGCGAGCAAAAAGTACACAGAAAATTTGGCCCACAGATTATAATTTAGAATGTTTTTATTACTCGAAAAAAAACATGTTTTCTGAGCAGTGCTCTATGACAAAGTTTAATTATGTTATGATTCTTAGATTATCTGATAGTTTCCTGTGATATTGAGCACAGAATTAAAAAATTGATGATATAATTCTGTGTTATAATCTTACTTTGGTATAGTATTCTATGCCAAAATGTGCATAAACGTTTTTATTGCATTCACATGCTTCCGTAAAATCGGGAAAAGTCACCAAATTTGTAACAATCTTGAATTTTGTAAATATTTTCATTCAGTTGTTTTTCTTCACTTTTCAACATGGTATAATGCAAATATTCTTACTTAAATATATGTTTCATTTATATGCTTGAGCTAAAGCTGGCATATGTTTCTTGGCATTTCTCCCAGCTTACTATTAGAGTAAAAACAAATCTTAACAGTTATAATTTGTCGTTGAGATAAGAACAGTGATATTATATGGCAGGTGAGAAAACTCAATTGCTTATCTATATATAGAAACTGTGGATATCACTTGTTGAAATCTTCATAGATACTCGTTTTTCTGTACTTAGAAATATATTTAAGCAATACATGACGTTGAAGCTACTTTCTAAGAAACTAACATGGATTGAAATTTTTATTGTTACAAATCCGAAAAGTATTAAAACTCAGGGAATCTCATGCAAACACTGTAGATTTCAACTTAGAATTGCAAAACAGTGTTTTATCTGCAAAATCCAAGCCAATGTTGAAGAATTAGTCTGATCAGGGATGAAAAATAGAGTAATATAGAAAAGGAAATGATATATAAAAAATAAGAATTAATCACAAAAGGCATTCGTAATCATGAATAAGATTCATTTTTATCCAGACATCATTCGGGAGAAGGAAGCACAGGCAGTGGCAGTAGTGGCGGTGGTGGAGGCATGAAAGGCAGCAGCCGGCAGAGGTCACCCGGTGCGGTTGCACGGTCGGGAGACGGTACCGATGATCCTGGGACAACTGGAACCATAGCTGATCTAGAAGATTTTGTATCGAATATTAATCCGCCAACAGACGACGAAGGGGTAAGAGATTGATATTGATAAATATGGTTAAAGATTTACCAGAGAGGCACACAGAACATGTAATTCTAACGTTGTCTGTTGAATTTTAGGAGGCCTACCATGCCACACAGTCCTTCCTTTCAAACGGATCGTCGGAGTTAATCGGCGATGATGTTGACTCTAACGGCGCCCGTGGCCGTCAAGCCATGGAGCATTTGCAAAACAAAATTGTAAGAACCAGAGAGTTAATACGAATAGAACAAACGACTCGAGACGGTGAGTTTCTTAGAATTCTTTGCGTTAGGTGTAGTGGTCGGTCATTAAACAAGAATTATGGAGTGGATTTTATTGTAATGAAGGCGCAAATCGATTAGTATAATACATTTTTTCTTTCACAATTTTTTCAGACAATGTAAACGAGTATTTAAAATTAGCTGCCAATGCTGACAAGCAGCAGCTGACGAGAATCAAGGCTGTATTTGAGAAGAAAAATCAAAAATCGGCGCATAGTATATCGCAGCTGCAAAAGAAGTTGGAGAGTTATACAAAGAAGTTGAAAGATTACGAAGTTCATGGCGCTCCGACCAGTCACAGGCAGCCTAGAGAAGTTCTTCGTGATATGGGACAGGGGCTTAAGTAAGTCATAGATCTTTATTTTCAGTTCAGCATTTGTTAGGCTAATATCCATGACACTGTGATCCCGTCTGTGGCAGTTCCTTGATTTCAATTTATAGCTTCTAATTTGAGATCTAATATCTTTCAGAAATGTGGGTGGTAATATTAGAGATGGAATCACTGGTTTTTCAGGGTGAGTACGATAATCGCGAGATTACGATACCTGGTTTTGCATGACTCACAAAATTACTGTGATCTTTTATTATGGGTATCTTTTCGATATTATACTTCGCATTTTCTTCAAATCTACAATTCGAATATGGATTAAGTTTCTCACTGGTGTTTCCAATTCACTTATGAATTTTTATTATAATTTAAATTATTGGTTTTTGTTCAAGGAGCGTCATGTCCAAGCCTCGAGAGTTTGCACATCTTATAAAAAACAAGTTCGGCAGTGCGGACAACATAAACACATTATCACGTAAGTGATATCCGCTGATGTGGAAATCTGACTCACATTTTTTATTATATACCCTACATCCCTACCCTGTACCAGCGCATTTATATTTCTCTATGTTAATATCCTGAAAATATGCCTATGTACAAAATATTCACAACAAATTGCGATAGCTAAGACATATTGCAACGCTAAGCATTCTTTTGTCAAGATTTAAAATATTTCTGAACACATCGGGCTTCAAATGTGAATGTTAATGTTCGTTAAAATATATTACAATTGTTTCTTGCTGCTCATGGCAGTTGAAACTAGTAAGTACCATTCGATTGGTTATAGTGACTTGATATTAGAATTGTTTTATTCGCTTCTTCAATCATATTACATGATCATGCCATCTCGTGTACACAGACTGAATAGAAGTTTCGTAAATTGTCTCATGCACTTTTCTTACACTGTATTTTCTAAATTGACCTCCAGCGTCCGATAGGATTTTAACTGTCGACCTCTGTGTCTACAGATGGCTCAACTTTTTATGTAAACGATACACCACGTGCAGGTAACGATGACAACGGTAGCGTTGAAGAAGAGAAGACGCACCATGGTTCGGCAACACTTCCTGGCGGATGCAGCCTGGGTTCGACGCATAGTGCTGCTGCTATTAAATTCCCATCCGAAGAAGGCTCGGAGTGTTCTAGCGTTACCAGCGAAAGCGCTCCCGGCAGCAGAGGGCAGCCCCATGCTTGCCACAGCAACAGTGCTGCTTTCAGCCTCAAGCCGATTTTCTCGGAACTTCAGGAAAACAGAGAAAATTACGATAGGCTGCGAGAAAAACTCGAAGGATTCAAGGTGTGCTTCTGTTTTGAGAACCCTGTGTTCTCTGGTGCAGGGATTTGGTCAGTTGTAATAGTGAGCTTCATTTTTTGTGACAGGTTCTTCAGCAAGAAGTGGCATATCTGTCGCATGCACTTCAAGAGGAACGCTTCAGATGTGAGCGTCTGGAAGAACAAGTTAATGACCTCACTGAGCTTCATCAGAACGAGATTGAGAACTTAAAACAAACAATAACTGATATGGAAGAAAAGGTTCAGTATCAGAGCGAAGACCGGTTGCGGGATATTCACGAGATGTTGGAAAGTTGTCAGACGAAAATTTGGAAGATGGAACACCAGCAACAACAGCACCAACAGTACGTCACACTCGAGGGGCTTGACAACAGCAATGCACGAGCTTTGGTTGTCAAATTGATAAACGTTGTTCTTACAGTCCTACAAGTTGTCTTACTTCTTGTTGCAACAGGTGCTGGCATAATGATGCCATTCCTGAGGACCAGGTAAATTCATTTGAAATATTCTTTAAACTGAATTACGTTCTCATTGTTATTATTCTAATAATTTCAGTCTGCCATTATACTTTAAAAAAGCCTTTGAACTTTAATTTGTAGTTATTATCATTACTCAATTTTCTCCGTTATGTATGTATGTCGTTTACAGTGTTTTCAGCTTGCGCAGTTCTACTGTATTCTGCTTCAAGGGAACAGTAATTTTATTGAAACATATTTACTGTCACGGTACAGCAAAACAGAGCGGAACATTGCAAGCTAAAACAATATATATGTTTATGTGTTCAAAAAATTGAAAGATAATAATTGAAAACATATTCACTAAGTACTAAACAGTTTCTACTTGATAATCTGTCACCACAAAATATGAGGTGTTTTGATAATGAAGCTAATTCTACGTGAATTTTAATTTCTACTGTAATGTAAACTGAAAAAAAAAAAACAAACAGGACCGTTCTACTCAGCGTCAGTCGTATCCCTTGGAACATTGTCTTTACCATTTTCTATATATTTTCACGTGTCTGTTCCAGCTGTACTAAGCCTCATTGTTTCATGTGCAGGGTGCGCATACTGACTACGACGCTCGTCGTCCTCGGAATTGTATTCGTACTAAAGCAGTGGCCAGAAGTCCACGACGTTGGTAGTCATCTAATGCGACGCCTCAAACAAACCTTAGCAGTAAAGTAGCATTGTAAGTTACTTTAATTCAATGGTCAATCCAGCCAAGAAACGAATAAGTAGACCATGATCGAAGTGCAATATATGAATTCCTACCCATTTATTTCAGGGTTACACGCTCAATATAAATCACCAGCACCCTCCACTGCTGAATTGAAGAAGGAACACGTACCTCGCTCTACTTCACGTCGGTAAATGCCTATTTTTGCTGGCCTATTCTCCAAGCAATAAAAATGGTGCCGAGAGACGTGCGACGCTGTTGCGTCATATCATGAAATTCAATTGCACATTGAGATCAATGATTTCAACTTCTGTCCACAGGATCTTTGATCGTATCGATGAAAAAAAAAAATTGAATCAAATGTATGTGTAGAGTGCCTCATCCTCATGACACAAATGATTCGATGAAACGTGATAGACTATGGTGCGACGCTACTGACAGAAAATTTTTTGGCATTGTCTCGGTTTAGTTAATTATTGTTATTATCACTTGTAGGAGCTTTATTTGTTTATGCGGGTTGGGTGTAATATTGATAATTTGTACAATATGGTTGTAGGTGATCGCAAGTGAAGTGAATTCTCCCAACTCGAGGAATACCGAATGTTTTCAAAGATTCTAATTCGAAATTCGAATGAGAATATAGATTACAAAATGGAATGGAATTCTTTTCAAGAATCGGTACCGTTTGTATGAAACAATTCACTGGCTTATCATTTTTCAGTTAACTACATGCCTTAAGTTATACAAACACGTCAATAATTTTCATTCCCTTAGAACATAGTTCATTTACTATTGATTGAAGTTTCAATTACCTACATTTACGATGCATTATAGTGATAACTACGATTACAGACGAAAGCAGTTCAAAAATAAAATTCCGTTTTTTTCTGCATTGTTTTAATCTTCAATACCACGGTACGAGTTCATTATGAAAAATCTATTTGATAAATCTTGAAATGATATCTGAAGTAAAACAATCTCTTGTGAATCAATTGATTGAGATAGATATCTATCAACACATACACTATTTACCTTCGCAGCAATATCAACGACTTTTGTAAATTGAAGAGGATAATTAAAAAAACTGTAAGTACCTTTTAACACAAAAATGAAACTTACAGCCTTTTTTAAGTTTCACCTTCAATTTTACGCTACTGTTGCATACTAGTATTCACTGTCTGTTATTATTAGACGGTCAAGTTCGGGTAAAAATATTATTCATGTTGTAGAAAATTAAGACTATTGACTGTAATACTTTGACATAAACTTAGGTATAGGAGGAAAGTTACAGGAAAGCAGTGTTTGCCGCCGGTATGTTATATTAAATTCAATTATCCTTAGGATATTTTAATGCCGTCGTCGTGATACGCGGTCCGATTTAATCCGCGTTGATTTATCATTTTACGTATTCGGTGTCACAAAGTAGTTTGTAGATATATGTATAATCTAGCATGAGCAACACTGCTATCTGGAGCTTTTTATGTAGGTATGCAAGAGGCAAATGTCGCCGTAGATAGAGGTTTTCTTAAAATACGCGTGTATTAGGTATACGACTGAGTACTAAAAGGAAATGAACCATGACAGATAAGTGAAATGAGAGAAAGACTGATGGGCTAATTTGTTGCGTTACCTATTATATACCCCGCGGTTGGTTCGAGTAACGTATTTAAGTTCATTTGTGTTGCCTTGTGTGCGTTATTGCTGCGTTGTTGCGTCACAATTATAACATAACATGTTCCAGTAAATATTGATCAAGATCTTCAACAAAAAGATTACCAACACTGTGGCCAGTGTATAAACCATTCGTAATTTATTTTCCACGTCGTAGTTTTAAATAATTGCAATACCACGTGTAGTGTTTACTATTTTAATATGAATATATGACACTTTTAAGTTAGTAATGACAACGTGAGAATATTTATGTTTCTGGACCAAAAAACGATCATATACATATGATATCAAGACTTGCACGTTTCATATATCCAGTAATGATGGCAAAAAGCCATGGCAGAATATTATTCTACATCAAATTTCGTAATTTCGCATTACCCATTACATCACGCAAAACTAATCAGAAGCGGAAGTCGTAAATTGTAGTGTGATTAGGTATGCGCACTTTGCACCATTGGACGAGACTATGTGCACTCGTTGTATCGATGTAGTTCGACAGTGTTAGTAAAAATTTTTAGTGAATGTTTAGGGGCCGCAGATGTTGTTCAACACTTCAACGAAAATCATTGGAAATCGCAAAGATTTTTTGGCCTGTATATTTTTAACAACAGTAATCATAATCCAAACATCAATCCCTGGGTTGTCACTTTGGATTACACTAATGCCGTAGTGAGTGATATTAACTCAACTCAAGTCCACAATTTATGTTATGTACAGGCAACATTACTTGTTAACGCTAAAGTGAAAATCAGAATTGCGCTGCTGGACGCTGAAAGCTCCTAACCAGACATGATGTTCACTTCATTACCGTGTTGCACAAATGATATACATATAATAATATGCATGTGGAACATGTATACACATACATACACGCGACATAAATGTATGGTCAATGAAAAAAGAAAAAAAAAAAGCATTGTACAAAGCATCGCATTGCCTAAAGATAATGTAGATAAGTATGACCAGAAGGTGACGATTATTAAATCAATATATTAGTTAGTGTAGTTCATTGAGTTTTATCACCAAATAAACATAATTTATTGAGAGAAGCTTTTTTTCAGCATCATTTTCTCATTAATTGCATATTTTTATGAACATTTGATCATCTTTATTATTGTACATCTATATTATTACGCTGCATATGATGAAGTTGTAATTCGATGAAACGTATAAACTGCAACTTTTATTAAATGAATGTACCAAATGAACAAGATTGAAAAATCAATGGATAGTTTTAAAAATAATACATGATTGGGTCTTTATTTTCATTTTATCAATTTGAAATGTATGTCAGTACATAATTTACGATAGCAGAAAAAATTGTAGAACTGAAACACTGGTTCGTAAAATTTATATAATGCCTCACTTATTGGCCATAGATTTGTGCCTTGGATAATCTTACAATTCGTAAATTTGGCGTTTGAAATAACGATAATATTAATAAAAAAAAAAAAAATATAAAAAAATTCTAGCATAATCCTACCGCGATGCCTTAAGGGATCAATTTTCAGGTAATATCGTTAAATGTATAGATGTATGAAAATTATTTTATATAACAATATGGTTTACAAGGCTTTTTTTGCCTGCGTTACGTACGTCAAGTAATCGTTTCAGCAACAGTACAAAAGAAGAGCATCGGAATACAGAATTGTGCACTTTTACGTCCTAGTACTGAAAAGTGCTCTTTTTTATACTCTGCTATAAAAAAAAAACTTGTAAACCATACTTTTGTTACATAAAGTATCCTGAGCAACATGTAGGTAAAGTCTTGTTCGCCACGGGTATTTGCAATATTTGCCTTCAGCTCGCGCGCAAGCCCACCTACGACTGATATTGCACACTTCTAATATGCGCAAAAATATCTACTAGTACAAAATCTGTCAAGTCATTTCAATGAATGTATATTTGCTATTAAGTATCACGATGAGTTTACTTGTTTGTGTAGCAAATCATTTGCACACAGTATGTATGTATATGTACAAGGAATTTACGTATACACATTCCTAGTCATACAAATGTAGTGAATGTCATTTTGTCTTTTCAAAAAATTCACTATCGAGCAAACAATGAAGTGGATGGTTACCACACCATAAATGGTAGTCTTGTCATTTTCGTTTTATGATTATTTTGTTTATCACGTTTCCAATTATCAGAACCATAGTAATTTTAGAGATTATCACTAGATGTGCAAATTCAAAATTACTGTTCTTCTTATTATTATTGTTACTTTACTATAGCTCAATACTTTGAGTTATCTACGATACATACTATACATATATATGTTTGAGGTCCAATTAAAAGAATTTCGTTTTTTTAATAATATGAAGATAGAAAATCGAAGCAACTTAGTTTTTATAAAAATAAGTTCTCTGCAGGGAAACTTGTATTGGGTACGCGGTAGGTTTACCTATTTTAAGCTCTAGTCCTGCAACATTCTATGCATACCGTGAATGTCTGTTCGAAGAGATCATTCCAAGCCACACAGTCACAATTCGCACCAACACATACGCAACTTTTGATCGGCAGCATTTGTTTGTTATGCTCAGATCGGATAAAAATTGTACACGTGGTTGGCGTAGGCAGTGACTGTGTGGCTGAATAAGATCTGTTTCAACAGATATTCCCAATATATTAATAAACATTGCCAATTATTCGTCAGTCACATCTCTCGTAAAATAATTTTTCAAGGACATGGGACACAGTATCGCCAACATATGTATCTTAAGGACGAGACATTTACATTTTCAATCTGGAAAGTCACATGCATAAGTTTTCACTGTTCAGTATTGGCTAACCAATATATCAGTACCTTTAGACTCTGGCAGAAACATGAGGACATTATTTTACAAATTCCTTATTTCAACATGATGATATTTTCAAAGATAGTTCATTGTTGTAGCTAACTCACGTTATTAGAAACTTCCGTTCAGATACTGAACTCTTCTAGACACATGATTCTGATATAGAGTTGACTCTGGGTTTTCCTGTTGCCCTGATCATCCCCATTTTCGTATTATTTTTTTACAGTTTATCTGTACACAGGTTCAATCAGCAGTTATCTGTATTCCATCGTGGGACCCCCTGACCACAATCTCAGTCGATATAATTTCCATGACTTGGTCAGACACCTCCTCCTTCTGATCTGTAGTTGATGGCAGATGGTGCTTCTTGCGATGGCACATCATAGTAGACCGGGATACAAACGCCTTGCGACAAATATCGCATTCATATGGACGTTCACCAGTGTGAAGACGTTTATGTATCGCCATAGGACTGAACTGGGTGAATGTTTTTCCACATACGTCGCATCTGTAGGGCCGCTCGCCGGTGTGCGATCGACGATGGCATCGGAGAGCCGCACGACGGGCAAACGCTTTGCCACACATCTCACATACAAAACTCTTCTCACCGGTGTGCATTGTGGAGTGAATTTTGAGGTCGACCCTTGTGAGGAAACCCTTTCCGCATACCTCACATTTGTATGGTTTTTCACCAGTATGAATACGAAGGTGGGTATTCAGGTAGCTTTTACTAACAAATAGTTTATTGCAGACCATGCAAGGATACTGACGATTATCCTTTCCTGAATGGATTTTCTGATGGCTTTTGCACAGTCCTTTCGTTATGAATCCCTTACCGCATATGTCGCACATATATGGCTTAACACCCAGGTGCCGATTTTGATGATCTAGCAGCGACTGTTTCGTCTTGAAGTTCTGGCCACATGTGCTGCAAGGATATGGTTTTAAGTCTGAGTGCACACGCTGGTGTACTATGAGGTAGCTTTTGCACTGGAATCCTTTGCCGCAAGTTGAGCAAGTGTAATCAAACTGTCCTGTATGTGTTGCAGTGTGCTGTGCGAGACCGATTTTACTACGAAAGGCCTTCTCACAAAGTAGGCATTGAAACGGTTTCTCACCAGTGTGCTTTCGCATGTGTTCTTGAAGTTTGTAATTAGTTCTGTACTGTTTTCCACACTCTGTACAAATTTTTGGTGTCCACTTTTGTCTAGCTGTTGTTCCGGGCTTCTTTTGCTCCTCTGGATTCGTCGCAATATCGTTGCATGGCTCACTTGTGCATAACACCTCTTTGCTTTTACTCGTCTGGCAGTGCTGCTTATGGATATTCAGAGCCTCGACACTGGTGTAGTATATGCCACATGTGCAGCTGCAAAAATGAACCTCAAAGTGCTGCGCAAGACTGGGAGGTTCTGTGGCAGCTTCGTTGCACAAACGACAGACATACCAACTGTTACCTGCCTCATCTATACTGGGATTGGTCAGAATTGCTTGCAGCAGTGATGCTTTAGCTGATTTAGTATATTCCACAGGTGTCTCGCTTGCATTGCTACTTAGATTACTACGTCCACTTGTTGACGGGGCTATCCCGGCTTGCAAGGGATCCTCAGTTCCATCCTCAGTTCGTGTCTCCATCTCGTTCTCGACTGATGCATCGACCTCGCTATCACTATCACTGTCTGGTTGGTGCATGCGATTTTCTCTTTCCTGTAATTATAAAATATTTATGAGATTTCAAAAATTTAATGAAGTTTTTGCAAATAATGTAAGACCTAACACTAGCTCAATTGATTCTAAAAATAAGTTGTTATTGAAGTTTAGTATAAGCTTCGAGAAGTTTTTCTGAACTAGTAATGATGCATCCAAGTTATTAATACTAACGTCAGTCTCATTAGCTTCTGTTGAACATTCTGTAGAGAGTCGTTCTTGCAGCCTATGATATTCATCCTTCACAATAACAGGTTCAAATTTTATATCCTTGCAGAATTGTACCCGTTCCATTTGGCATGTGTCGTGACAGTCTTGATTCTGTGGACTGATTGATGTCACATAGTTTATGTCCAGTTGGCTGAGGTCCGTCTCGACTGTCAGGTTACTTACGACCGTCACATCTCCTTCTAGATGCATCGTGAGCTGCTGAGTAGAGACCTGTAATGGATACTTTTAAGATTGCCAAGCTTCCTGAACAAATATCAGTATGAAGTTAGGTAATCGATAAAAAGAACATGGTAATTATAAAGAGTTGATCAGCTCTAAGTTTGCAGAATTTTTTCAAAGATATTATATAAGAGCTATATAATGAACTTTCTGATTTCTTTGTACACGTATCTGTAGAATTATAATGCATGAAGAACGTTAATTGGAAAGAAATACGGAACTAATTTTTGAGATCCAATCAGTAGCTCCTTAAGTAATATCATTGAGAATAAGTAGAGCAAACTAAGGAATATGTAAGGGAGGATAACTTTGATTTTAGAAGACTGTCGTTCCGTAATTTACTTTTTCATTGTAAACGAACTGCACATTGATATCTACATTTGGAAGTGTATTTTATAC
The DNA here is from genome assembly GCF_021901455.1 of Neodiprion lecontei. Lineage (NCBI taxonomy): Eukaryota > Metazoa > Arthropoda > Insecta > Hymenoptera > Diprionidae > Neodiprion > Neodiprion lecontei. The sequence goes on along the minus strand of NC_060264.1, from coordinate 26,302,815 downwards.
AAGTGATTAGTGATGAAAAAAGTGCACAGCTAAGAGTTCTATTCAGTGTGAACCATTTTTTTCAAGCTGTTCTGAGTATTTCAATACTATAATGTTTTCCTACCTACCTCATCCTGCATGTCACGTATGTGCTGGTCAACCATTCGTACTGTATCACCATCTAGCTCTATACCAGCAACTTGAATTTCCCCGCCATGCTGACACATCTCCTCCTGAGAAACAACCTGTTCCCCGCCGGCGAGATCCATGTCATCCATCACTTGCATGGTCTGCATTTGATCAGAATCCCCGCAACCTTCCTTGAAATGACTGTCATCGACATGAACACCCTTGAGCATGGCGACGAACATCCCCTCTGTGTGAAGACACTTCTCTCTGAAGTTGTACAGCTGATCCAACTTGTAAGCGCATTCCTGGCAAACCAATTTTGGCAGCTTGTCCGTCATGGAGATCTGGAGAGTGAGACAATTAGGACAATTTAGAGTTGGGTTAGGCGGTAATGCGAAGTCGGGTCGGACAGAATCGCCACTTACCTGGACAGGAAGACAGGCGGAAATTTTTTCGTCTATGTGCCGGATTTCACCTTCGGTCTCGAAAATCGGAAGACCGAGGCTGAGACTCGTCTTACCAGCGCAGAGTCGGCACAGCTCGCTGAATTCCTCGATCACAGCCATGTTGATCAAGAGACCAAGGCACGGAATTCCTTTGAAAGCCTTCTCAACGTTGCGCTTGTCGCGGTCCTCGGGCTACGAACCAGGAACGAGAGCCGAATTCGCGTCCGTTCAGGGTTCATAATTTACGAATTGATGAACACGAAGCGAGGAAAACATCGTCATTCCCAGTTCAAGACTTGACAGACGATCCACGCGAATCCACGATTGTATCTGCATGTAAATTCTCTGTCTCGGATGTGCCAAATTGCCAACCTAGGATCGTATTGTTCACGACATAAGGATTTTCATTTTTCTGATGATACTGTTAATGGGCTCACGGACCTCTCTAGTTTCCTAAGCACCGGACGATGAGGTACCGAGTAGCTCAGTTTTCTCAGTTAAAAAAATTCTTTACGGAGGGATAGAGGTTCCGATTTCACGAGCATCGGTCGCGGACGGCAGGCATTGGTTAGATATCGTGGAAAGATGAGTTGTCCTATCGAAAAGCTAGGGTTAGGTTATCTAATTAGGCGTCGTCGGTAGGAAAGAAAGCCCATTTACCATAGTTAGACGGTGGCCAGGGTTCTCACCGTTAAACTAGTAATAACTTGTGTTCAGCGAGTCTCATAGCTGTTCAAGGTGTGCCATATGTTTTAATTAATCTACCACACGTCTACCACTAAACTATGATAACGGTTCTACGTCAATGTGAACGGGTCTTTGCTTCATCGAAAATGCATGTAATTTTGCATCTATTACATACCTGCCTCGTCCTTACCGACCGTAACCGTGAATTGAGCGTAGACATATATGATTAGAATCATTAGAGTACGGAAAATACAGGTGTTTATTAGAAAGAGAAAAGTAGTAGTTTCTAAGTCCGTAGTCTCAAATTCTCTCTGTCTCTCCCGTTCTACCACGTTCTACGGGCCGGACCGGCTGGACACTTTCAGAGTCGACCACGAATCAACGTCAACTGTTCTAGAAGATATTACTGTTCTTTCGATATCCGCAGAGAGTATAACCCCATATAATTTTGATATAAATATCTTGTTTGCTCGTTGCAGCTAGCACTTGTGTATTATTACCAAATGAACATTGTCATAGTACTTAAGAGTTTTGTATTGTCGTAAATTTTAAACAATTTATAACATGAATATCGTATTGTATTGTATGCAAATTCTGCTGACGATGTCACAAAAAACAAAAAATACATTCAAAGAGAATGCTTTTCAACGAGGGCAAGAAATTTCATTTTTATTATGTATTGAAATTGCGAAGTTAGATTATGCAAGTTTGGAAATGCACACATGCGTGCGTGCCACATACTTTGATTCGGTACTTATATTCGACCAGTGATTTGAAATAAATTTTCGAGTCAGCTTATTTTGTAAATTATTCGCAAAATTATCCTAATTATACACTGGATATAAATATTAGGTTTGTAAAAATAAATGTAAATCTGAACTGATGAATGTGCGTGAGTTAAAATCTGAACTACGAATAATCTGCTAGCATGTATATTACTGAGTATAATGACAATTTGAAAAAGTAAAGTGAACAATTAGCTTGTTATTCCTGGTAACACCCTTAGACCAGCCAAAAATGTAAAACTTATAACAAGAAGAAGCCGTGCTTTGAAATAGGGCAAGGCTATTTCAACAATAAAAAAAAAAAAAGATTGACATACTCATACGCCAAATTCCTACTCTTCCGTGGCTAAAATAAAGAGACTCGTTTTTCGGTGATTCACTAAGTGGATTTTTGTTAGCAAGAAAAACAAAAGTTATAACTTGTTTCTACGTTATCATAGTTTTTAAAATCATCAAATACAATTCACCCCTTGTGTACTACTAGCGGTAGCCCCGCGTGTCCAGAAAGTGTGACGAAAGAGTGAGATAGAGCAGTTATGCCATGTGTAAAACTTATCTCTCTCGCTCTACAACCTTTTCGGCCGATACGATTCCTCTCGGCCAATTAAATGCAGAGTGAGAGAGACGGAGTATCTAGTGCATACATACATCTCGCTCTCTCATCACTACGGCCACAGTTTTCGCGAGGTTGACGGCATGAGTAAGCTACCTCAGTAGTATACATATGTTTTAAGTCTTGCCTTCATAGTAAGAAATCCCCCAGAACTACACTCTACGTTACCATAGTCATTTAGCAAGCTCGAGAAACTGCATTACCGGGCACAACCGCGAATCTTCAACCGTTCATCCCCGAAACCTCGCACGTGTCAACTTGAGCAAGGTTTCTTTATCGTGAGTCAGCTTCGGGAAGATTCTTCCATCCCTCTGATGACCAACGATAGAGAGGTTCCGAGGGGAGGTAAGACGTTGGGAAGCTTGCAACTACCCTGAATGAATTCTCGGAATTTCATCTGATAAACAGTTCTCGGAATCTCCCGCCAAGTTTTTCGACTTGACGTTAAGAAGTCGCATGCAATGGTTTTTGGCGCGACGTTCAATTCCGAAAGGTTCTGGAGCCGTGAGAAGGACCTTCGAAGCCGCGAAAGCGCGTGATCACTCTGTCATTTCATAGGAAAGTAGCGTAGTTATGTTGTCGTGTACATACATCAAGGCTGCAGCCCAAGTTATCGAAACTCACATACTATCCCAGTGATATTTCACAATCTGTCAGGTTACCATTCGAATTTTGAGATTATAGCGTTGGCTACAACTTTGAGATGATGAGAAACAGATTTTATATTTTCCCATTGGAAACTTCAATTTTATCATTTTTGATAATAATAATCATTAGTGCATAGTTGTAAAATTAAATATTTAACGATGCCAGTCTGATATATAAAAGGTGATATAGGTATATGCTATGGTTTGTAATTCCAGTATTTACTATTCTCAATGTGTGGCAATATCCCGATATTAACAATGGAAAGTATTGATTTTTGGTTCAGGCACCTCCTCCAATAGGATTATTTTTAAATTACTAATATTGACTCGGAGGCTCTTTCTCTTCTTCAAAAATTTGTGTTCGTTGTTCTTTTACCAAATGTGAAAATGTGTTCTTCAGCCATTGAAAACATGTAACCTTGACAACTATCAACACTTGGTTACACTCAAAAATCATAATAGTTGAACGACCAAAGAACATGGACGTAATGAGTGGCAAAAATCGGTATTACTAACTCTGTGCTGAAATCTGGCCCAATTTTGTATTCCAAAGTTTCGTCTCCTCTCTTACTCCTGAGCGCGTCCCCAGGACCCAGGACCCCACGATGTTTTACCGATAAAATTACGAACTGTCCAAGTATAAGTTTCCCTGATGTTTGACATTAATGTTTATCACCAATTCTGATTTCGCCGATTGAGCTGAACCTCTCTGAGCAGGTTGTACTTACAAAAAGAAAATTACAACGCGTCATTTTGACATTAATGCTATAGAAATTAATTTGGTAAAATGCGAGAATTTTGAATGTAGAAACTAGAAAGTGTCTATTTTCGTGTAAAATATAGCTACCATGTACAATATTTCCAGTGTGCCAGAATTCCACAAGCTATAAAGTAATTTTTATGCACCGCATTGCTCGGGGCCAAAATGTCATCGGTCGTTTATTTATGTGTATCATTAAACTGTGTACCACTGAGCTATCCACCGCCGAGAGCTCAGGGACTCCTTACAACAGATAACTCAGAGACTGTCGTTATCAGTTTATTGGGTTAAAAATTCTGCTCGTTGCTTGTCCTAGATAATAGCTTATCAGTGTAATGCGATAAATAATTGACAGACGCTATATGGGTTTCGTATGAATATTGATTCCTTTTAGAATGAGCAGCTATGTTGGCTAAAATGGAAATGGAAACATTTTGGACAGAGTTTTTTGCCTGACAATATTATAGCTCCAGTTCAAGACTTGCTAGTTTTACATTATACGACGATGTTCTGTTACCCAATCATCATGTTATTGGAATTGATTGAATTACTTAAGCTACACGATGCGGCTCATCGAACAGATGAATTTACTACTTTACAGTCTGTCTGCAGCAGCATAGCGCAGAGTTTCCACAACAGTAAGATTACAAATCGCAGACCTTGAGGTTCAGTTATCCACGCGCAGTTCTACTTGCTGCACGAATATCGCCCCGTTTCAGAATAATTATTACCGAAGCTCTCAGTTCTCGTGTTTTTGACTATCGATTTTGCTTGACGATCGGTGTACTTTGAGTTATAAAATGTTGAAGATCGGATTCTGTGGAGCCGGTAAAATGGCTCAAGCTTTGGTCAAGGGATTTATAGGAGCCGGTGAGGTCCAAGTTTCAACGTTTCTTAAATACCGAGTCATAATGGATTCTTCTTCTGTCTAGGATTGACCAAGGCAGACTTGGTTTTGGCCAGTTGTCTCCCAAACGATGCTGACAGCATAAAAGCCTTCCAGGTTACTATGCCTTCAGATTTTGCTACTGCGACAGAGTAATTTATCACACTGATATGTTATTATCAAATGATTTATCCTGCGGTAAAAAAATCAATCTAATCAAAGTTACCGATATTAGAGTGATATATAACTCACATCATCTCCTGTAAATGTCGTCGCGTTTTGGTCTTACCCTTGAACACTTTTATCTAAAATTACTGGCTTGTAATAGTGCAGAGTATTGAAGTCTGTATCGCGAACGAAGTACGTGCAGAACAGCAATTCACTGTTTGGAGTTAATCGTGAAGTTTGAATAAAATTCGCGATGTGATTGAACTCACCAACAATTCCCTATAATAACAATATTTGTGGCTCTAATGTTCAGATTATTTATCCATAGATTGCTGTCTGTGATTATTGTGAGTGTGTTTGTCAAGTGATGTTCAGTATACTTGAATCATATACCGCATATCCATTGCTAAACGTCGAAAGTATCATTTATACAACATTTGTACGAACAATAATGTTATTCATGCTTGATAAAATTCTGAACTCCTCTGTTATCATATCGGATAGCGGTATCATCGGCCATATACCTACTGCTAATAACTTATGATTGATACTTTGTTCCAAATTTTGATGCAACACTGCAATCATAAAATAGCAATTTCCGTAACGGTGACTATCAATAACAGCTACTTTATCATTCAGCTTTTCGACTGCTACTATAACTAATGACACAAGATTTTGTGTAGGATATTGGTGCGCGAGCGATCTTCGAGAACCGGACGATCGCTGAACACGGCGATGTTCTGATCCTTGCGGTGAAGCCACAGGTCGCCCCTGCGGTACTTTCGGAGTTGAAGAACAGCCCGCGAAGGTTAACGCTATCAATCGCGATGGGTGTGTCTCTGGCTGCCCTAGAAAAGGTTTGCCTAATTTATTTATTATTATTATCATCAATAGTCCATCTTCGAAAAGAGGAAAATAAACGCAACATGTCTATAATGGAAAAGTGAAATGGAATGGAGAGAATAAGAATCAGCATTAACTTACCCATTTAAAATTATTGTCCGTTTTACATAAGAAGATTAATTGGTAAAAAGTGAATGAGTAAACTCAGTATTTATTCTCAGCCCTTAATTTGGAAGTGAATGCTAAAACCTACAGCTAACACGTTTAAGAATTTACTTTCATTAAAGCGGATGTATTTCACAGCTTGTTTAGAACTTTGCATATTAAATAATCAAAATCGTTCAGTTCTGATTTGTTTCTTCATTTTCTAAAAGCATACCGGCTAATTAAAACTATCTGACCTATCCGAAATATTGCACATCCTGGTAGAAAAATATTTCTAACTTACAGTGTTTCAATAATGTTAAAGAAATATGAGACAGAAGTTAGCAGATGATACCTAGCAGAAAAAAAGCCTGCGCCTTTCTGAGGTACGTCATCGGGTACTTTACTGGTGACCCTTAGAAAAAAGTTACAATCGAATTACGGTCCAGCAGAAGATTCGCTGTCACCAGTAAGGTACTTTTTCAGAATATTTCTGAATAAATATGTAAAACTCTTTGAAGAGTCTAATACTCACGAGGCTAAAGCTAGTAACGTTACCGTACCGAAACGTTGAAACAAAAAATTACTATTTCACACCTCTAGACTAACTGAAGATGTTGAATCTACAAAATCTGAGTTTGTTGATGCTGTGTTAACGGTTTGCTAAATTTCATTAACATCAGGATGATTAATATAATCTCTAATTACTAGGAAAATATTCCGTTTTCTTTTACGTCATTGCAACACTGTGAGTTGGAAGCATTTTTTTACCAGGGATAGACTAACATTCGTGTTCAAGCAAGTTGATTGCGATCCAAGTCAGTTTGGAAGCCATTTGCTCTTTCTTCCGAGATTCTCGAAAATCAGAGTTGATCATTTCCTTCTATTCTACTTCGTCAACTGCCTGCCGATATGCTATTATTGTAATGTTCCAGGCTCTGCCGTCGGGTACCCCGGTCATCAGGGTAATGCCAAATACGCCCGCGCTCGTGGGTTGCGGTGCAACGGTATATGCACGCGGTTCTAACGCTGGCGACGAGGATGTCGCGATAGCGAAACGGCTCTTCTCCAGTGTCGGAGTATGCGAGGAGGTGACGGAGACCATGATTGACCCTGTCACAGCTTTGGCCGGATCCGGTCCCGCTTACGTGAGTAGCAATATTGTTGAACATAATATTGTGTTTATATCACACTTATTCTGTCATTTATACGAGTGGCCTGCATCCGACAGGTCTACATGATGATTGAAGCCCTGGCCGACGGAGGGGTGAAAATGGGCCTCACCAGACCTTTGGCTTACAAATTAGCGGCACAGACAGTTCTGGGAGCTGCGACTATGGTTCGGGACACGGATGAACACCCGGGGAAGCTAAAAGACGACGTAGCATCCCCAGCAGGTGCGCATGAGGGAAATATTTTAAGGGGATATTTATTTGTTCACTACGAAAATTTGTGTTTTTTTTAAGGCTCAACAATCACGGCAATCCACTATCTGGAGCGACATGGTTTGAGATCTGCCCTCATCGGCGCTGTTGAAGCTGCTACTGAGCGTTGCAGAGAAGTGACCGCGGCTGCTAGACCGAATTAGGAGTCCGTGAAGGATAAGTGTAGAATGTGATTGAGGCGAAACGCCCATTGTTCGTTCAGGAAAACGTTCATAGCATTAGTCGGAATATTTAAAGTTCGTGGAGCTCCTACTCATGACAGACCGCGACAAACATTCGTTTGAAATCGTAATTATTAATTATACTGCAGTGCGACAGTGACTTCAGAAAGATGTGGCTTTTGGGAGCGCTCTCAGTTGCCATGGGAGAACGTTGGTGTTGATGTCATAAAAGTTAGTAACAAATGAGTGTTAGACTAAATTCGAATTATTTTTTAATGATTCAGTGTGAGCAGATCATGTATGTAGTACTTAAGAGGGCAAAATCGTTGTACGAAAAATTCCAACGATTGAGATAGTGTACATAAAATAAACTCTTTTTAAAAGCTGGATGTGTTCACTTTGACCTTCACAGATGATCACTAAGTACAATTGTTGTAACGTCCCTCTGAAACATCTGTCGGGGATTTACGTCAGATGCTCTCAGAAAATGGGTTGAAAGAGAATTCGGGGTCGTGGAATATTTTTGGCCGAAAAACGATAAGAAAGTAAGGCTAAGCCCTTTGCATTTTAGGAGAAAATTTTCGAGATTTCGGAAAGTGCTGAAATAAATTCTTCTTGGGACTATTCCGACGTGATTTTGCAAGAAAAATCGATTGGATTGGAAAAATTTTGCCATTTTTCAGCTTGTGCTCTTTTCGTCGTGGTTTCTCTGCTGTTAGTCCTACACCCTTTTAGCTGCGTTTTCTGAGTTCCTGGGAGTGCAATTAGTCAGAAATAGGTCATACAAATCGAATCTGAGACCAAAAATTTTTTGGTAAAAAAAAAAGGAAGGTTAACCCCTTTGTATTTTTGGGGAAAATTTTCGCGATTTTGAAAAGTGCTGGAATAAATTCTTTCTGACAGTAGTCCGACGTAATTTTGCGAGAGAAATCGATTGCGCGCAGTCCCAGGACGCTGCGATCAACGCATCAGAAGTTACAGCCAAAAAACGAGAACCTGTATTTTTGACACTTTTCAGCAGGTGCTTTTTCCTCCGTAGTTTCTCTCCTGTTGGTCCCACGCTCTTTTCGATGCGTTTTCTGAGTTTCTGGGGGTCCAATCGGTGGGGTAAGGGTCATACAAATCAATTCTAAGACGAAAAATTTTTTGGTCAAAAAAAAAGGAAGGTTAACCCCTTTGTATTTTTGGAGAAAATTGTTGCGATTTTGAAAAGTGCTGGAATAAATTCTTTCTGACACTAATCCGACGTAATTTTGCGAAAGAAATCGATTGAGCGCAGTTCCGGGACGCTGCGATCAACGCATCAGAAGTAACAGCCAAAAAACGAGAGCCTGTGTTTTCGGCATTTTTCAGCAGGTGCTTTTTCCTCCGTAGTTTCTCTCCTGTTGGTCCCACGCTCTTTTTGCTACGTTTTCTGAGTTCCTGGAGGTCTAATTACTCAGGAAAGGGCCATACAAATCGAATCTGAGACCAGAAATTTTTTGGTCAAAAAAAAAGGAAGGTTAACCCCTTTGTATTTTTAGGGAAAATTTTCGCAAATTTAAAAAGTGCTGGAATAAATTCTTTCTGGCAGTAATCCGACGTAATTTTGCGAGAGAAATCGATTGGGCGCAGTTCCGGGACGCTGCGATCAACGCATCAGAAGTAACAGCCAAAAAACGAGAGCCTGTGTTTTCGGCATTTTTCAGCAGGTGCTTTTTCCTCCGTAGTTTCTCTCCTGTTGGTCCCACGCTCTTTTTGCTACGTTTTCTGAGTTCCCGGGGGTCTAATTACTCAGGAGTGGGTCATAAAAATAGAATCTAAGACCAAAAATTTTTTGATCGGAAAACGAAAAAAAAGTAAGGCTAACCCCTTTGCATTTTGGGCGAAAATTTTTGCGATTTTGAAAAGTGCTGGAATAAATTCTTTCCGACACTAATCCGACGTAATTTTGCGAGAGAAATCCATTGGGCGCAGTTCCGGGACGCTGCGATCAACGCATCAGAAGTTACAGCCAAAAAACGAGAACCTGTGTTTTCGGCATTTTTCAGCAGGTGCTTTTTCCTACGTAGTTTCTCTACTGTTGGTCCCACGCTCTTTTTGCTGCGTTTTCTGAGTTCCTGGGGGTCTAATTACTCAGGAAAGGGCCATACAAATCGAATCTGAGACCAAAAATTTTTTGGTCAAAAAAAAAGGAAGGTTAACCCCTTCGCATTTTAGGCGAAAATTTTTGCGATTTTGAAAAGTGCTGGAATAAATTCTTTCCGACACTAATCCGACGTAATTTTGCTAGAGAAATCCATTGGGCGCAGTTCCGGGACGCTGCGATCAACGCATCAGAAGTTACAGCCAAAAAACGAGAACCTGTGTTTTCGGCATTTTTCAGCAGGTGCTTTTTCCTACGTAGTTTCTCTACTGTTGGTCCCACGCTCTTTTCGCTGCGTTTTCTGAGTTCCTGGGGGTCTAATTACTCAGGAAAGGGCCATACAAATCGAATCTGAGACCAAAAATTTTTTGGTCAAAAGAAAAGGAAGGTTAACCCCTTTGTATTTTTGGCGAAAATTTTCGCGATTTTGAAAAGTGCTGGAATAAATTCTTTCTGGCAGTAATCCGACGTAATTTTGCGAGAGAAATCGATTGGGCGCAGTTCCGGGACGCTGCGATCAACGCATCAGAAGTTACAGCCGAAAAACGAGAACCTGTATTTTTGACACTTTTCAGCAGGCGCTTTTTCCTCCGTAGTTTCTTTCCTGTTGGTCCCACGCTCTTTTTGCTGCGTTTTCTGAGTTCCTGGGGGTCAAATTATTCAGGAAAGGGCCATACGAATCGAATCCGAGACCAAAAATTTTTTGGTCAAAAAAAAAGGAAGGTTAACCCCTTTGCATTTTAGGCGAAAATTTTTGCGATTTTGAAAAGTGCTGGAATAAATTCTTTCCGACACTAATCCGACGTAATTTTGCGAGAGAAATCCATTGGGCGCAGTTCCGGGACGCTGCGATCAACGCATCAGAAGTTACAGCCAAAAAACGAGAACCTGTGTTTTCGGCATTTTTCAGCAGGTGCTTTTTCCTACGTAGTTTCTCTACTGTTGGTCCCACGCTCTTTTTGCTGCGTTTTCTGAGTTCCTGGGAGTCTAATCACTCAGGAAAGGGCCATACAAATCGAATCCGAGACCAAAAATTTTTTGGTCAAAAAAAAAGGAAGGTTAACCCCTTCGCATTTTAGGCGAAAATTTTTGCGATTTTGAAAAGTGCTGGAATAAATTCTTTCCGACACTATTACGACGTAATTTTGCGAGAGAAATCGATTGGGCGCAGTTCCGGGACGCTGCGATCAACGCATCAGAAGTTACAGCCAAAAAACGAGAACCTGTGTTTTCGGCATTTTTCAGCAGGTGCTTTTTCCTACGTAGTTTCTCTACTGTTGGTCCCACGCTCTGTTTGCTGCGTTTTCTGAGTTCCTGGGGGTCTAATTACTCAGGAAAGGGCCATACAAATCGAATCTTAGACCAAAAATTTTTTGGTCAAAAAAAAAGGAAGGTTAACCCCTTCGCATTTTAGGCGAAAATTTTTGCGATTTTGAAAAGTGCTGGAATAAATTCTTTCCGACACTAATCCGACGTAATTTTGCTAGAGAAATCCATTGGGCGCAGTTCCGGGACGCTGCGATCAACGCATCAGAAGTTACAGCCAAAAAACGAGAACCTGTGTTTTCGGCATTTTTCAGCAGGTGCTTTTTCCTACGTAGTTTCTCTACTGTTGGTCCCACGCTCTGTTTGCTGCGTTTTCTGAGTTCCTGGGGGTCTAATTACTCAGGAAAGGGCCATACAAATCGAATCTGAGACCAGAAATTTTTTGGTCAAAAGAAAAGGAAGGTTAACCCCTTTGTATTTTTGGGGAAAATTTTCGCGATTTTGAAAAGTTGAAAGAAAAGTGCTGGAATAAATTCTTTCCGACACTAATCCGACGTAATTTTGCTAGAGAAATCCATTGGGCGCAGTTCCGGGACGCTGCGATCAACGCATCAGAAGTTACAGCCAAAAAACGAGAACCTGTGTTTTCGGCATTTTTCAGCAGGTGCTTTTTCCTACGTAGTTTCTCTACTGTTGGTCCCACGCTCTTTTCGCTGCGTTTTCTGAGTTCCTGGGGGTCTAATTACTCAGGAAAGGGCCATACAAATCGAATCCGAGACCAAAAATTTTTTGGTCAAAAAAAAAGGAAGGTTAACCCCTTCGCATTTTAGGCGAAAATTTTTGCGATTTTGAAAAGTGCTGGAATAAATTCTTTCTGACACTAACCCGACGTAATTTTGCGAGAGAAATCGATTGGGCGCAGTTCCGGGACGCTGCGATCAACGCATCAGAAGTTACAGCCAAAAAACGAGAACCTGTGTTTTCGGCATTTTTCAGCAGGTGCTTTTTCCTACGTAGTTTCTCTACTGTTGGTCCCACGCTCTTTTTGCTGCGTTTTCTGAGTTCCTGGGAGTCTAATCACTCAGGAAAGGGCCATACAAATCGAATCCGAGACCAAAAATTTTTTGGTCAACAAAAAAGGAAGGTTAACCCCTTCGCATTTTAGGCGAAAATTTTTGCGATTTTGAAAAGTGCTGGAATAAATTCTTTCCGACACTAATCCGACGTAATTTTGCTAGAGAAATCGATTGGGCGCAGTTCCGGGACGCTGCGATCAACGCATCAGAAGTTACAGCCAAAAAACGAGAACCTGTGTTTTCGGCATTTTTCAGCAGGTGCTTTTTCCTACGTAGTTTCTCCCCTGTTGGTCGCACGCTCTTTTCTCAGCGTTTTCTGAGTTCCTGGAGGTCAAATTAGTCAGGAGAGGGCCATACAAATCGAATCTGAGACCAAAAATTTTTTGGTCAAAAAAAAAGGAAGGTAAACCCCTTTGTAATTTTGGCGAAAATTTTTGCGATTTTGAAAAGTGCTGGAATAAATTCTTTCAGACACTAATCCGACGTAATTTTGCGAGAGAAATCGATTGGGCGCAGTTCCGGGACGCTGCGATCAACGCATCAGAAGTTACAGCCGAAAAACGAGAACCTGTATTTTTGACACTTTTCAGCAGGCGCTTTTTCCTCCGTAGTTTCTTTCCTGTTGGTCCCACGCTCTTTTTGCTGCGTTTTCTGAGTTCCTGGGGGTCAAATTATTCAGGAAAGGGCCATACAAATCGAATCCGAGACCAAAAATTTTTTGGTCAAAAAAAAAGGAAGGTTTACCCCTTTGCATTTTAGGCGAAAATTTTTGCGATTTTGAAAAGTGCTGGAATAAATTCTTTCCGACACTAACCCGACGTAATTTTGCGAGAGAAATCCATTGGGCGCAGTTCCGGGACGCTGCGATCAACGCATCAGAAGTTACAGCCAAAAAACGAGAACCTGTGTTTTCGGCATTTTTCAGCAGGTGCTTTTTCCTACGTAGTTTCTCTACTGTTGGTCCCACGCTCTTTTTGCTGCGTTTTCTGAGTTCCTGGGGGTCAAATTACTCAGGAAAGGGCCATACAAATCGAATCTGAGACCAAAAATTTTTTGGTCAAAAAAAAAGGAAGGTTAACCCCTTTGTATTTTTGGCGAAAATTTTTGCGATTTTGAAAAGTTCTGGAATAAATTCTTTCTGACACTATTCCGACGTAATTTTGCGAGAGAAATCGATTGGGCGCAGTTCCGGGACGCTGCGATCAACGCATCGGAAGTTACAGCCAAAAAACGAGAACCAGTATTTTTGACACTTTTCAGCAGGTGCTTTTTCCTCCGTAGTTTCTCTCCTGTTGGTCCCACGCTCTTTTTGCTGCGTTTTCTGAGTTCCTGGGGGTCTAATTACTCAGGGGAGGGCCATACAAATCGAATCTGAGACCAAAAATTTTTTGGTCAAAAAAAAAGGAAGGTTAACCCCTTTGTATTTTTGGGGAAAATTTTCGCGATTTTGAAAAGTGCTGGAATAAAATCTTTCTGACACTAACCCGACGTAATTTTGCGAGAGAAATCGATTGGGCGCAGTTCCGGGACGCTGCGATCAACGCATCAGAAGTTACAGCCAAGAAACGAGAACCTGTGTTTTCGGCATTTTTCAGCAGGTGCTTTTTCCTACGTAGTTTCTCTACTGTTGGTCCCACGCTCTTTTTGCTGCGTTTTCTGAGTTCCTGGGGGTCTAATTACCCAGGAAAGGGCCATACAAATCGAATCTGAGACCAAAAATTTTTTGGTCGAAAAACGAAAAAAAAGTAAGGCTAACCCCTTTGCATTTTTTGCGAAAATTTTCGCGATTTTGAAAAGTGCTGGAATAAAATCTTTCTGACACTAACCCGACGTAATTTTGCGAGGGAAATCGATTGCGCGCAGTTCCGGGACGCTGCGATCAACGCATCAGAAGTTACAGCCAAAAAACGAGAACCTGTGTTTTCGGCATTTTTCAGCAGGTGCTTCTTCCTACGTGGTTTCTCCCCTGTTGTTCGCACGCTCTTTTCTCAGCGTTTTCTGAGTTCCTGGAGGTCAAATTAGTCAGGAGAGGGCCATACAAATCGAATCTGAGACCAAAAATTTTTTGGTCAAAAAAAAAGGAAGGTAAACCCCTTTGTATTTTTGGCGAAAATTTTAGCGATTTTGAAAAGTTCTGGAATAAATTCTTTCTTGTATTTTTGGCGAAAATTTTAGCGATTTTGAAAAGTTCTGGAATAAATTCTTTCTGACACTAATCCGACGTAATTTTGCGAGAGAAATCGATTGGGCGCAGTTCCGGGACGCTGCGATTAACGCATCAGAAGTTACAGCCAAAAAACGAGACCCTGCATTTCTGACACTTTTCAGCAGGTGCTTTTTTCTCCGTAGTTTCTCTCCTGTTGGTCCCACGCTCTTTCCGCTGCGTTTTCTGAGTTTCTGGGGGTCCAATCGGTGGGGAAAGGGTCATACAAATCAATTCTAAGACGAAAAATTTTTTGGTCAAAAAAAAAGGAAGGCTAACCCCTTTGTATTTTTGGGGAAAATTTTCGCGATTTTGAAAAGTGCTGGAATTAAATCTTTCTGACACTAACCCGACGTAATTTTGCGAGGGAAATCGATTGGGCGCAGTTCCGGGACGCTGCGATCAACGCATCAGAAGTTACAGCCAAAAAACGAGAACCTGTGTTTTCGGCATTTTTCAGCAGGTGCTTTTTCCTACGTAGTTTCTCCCCTGTTGGTCGCACGCTCTTTTCTCAGCGTTTTCTGAGTTCCTGGAGGTCAAATTAGTCAGGAGAGGGCCATACAAATCGAATCTGAGACCAAAAATTTTTTGGTCAAAAAAAAAGGAAGGTAAACCCCTTTGTAATTTTGGCGAAAATTTTTGCGATTTTGAAAAGTGCTGGAATAAATTCTTTCAGACACTAATCCGACGTAATTTTGCGAGAGAAATCGATTGGGCGCAGTTCCGGGACGCTGCGATCAACGCATCAGAAGTTACAGCCGAAAAACGAGAACCTGTATTTTTGACACTTTTCAGCAGGCGCTTTTTCCTCCGTAGTTTCTTTCCTGTTGGTCCCACGCTCTTTTTGCTGCGTTTTCTGAGTTCCTGGGGGTCAAATTATTCAGGAAAGGGCCATACAAATCGAATCCGAGACCAAAAATTTTTTGGTCAAAAAAAAAGGAAGGTTTACCCCTTTGCATTTTAGGCGAAAATTTTTGCGATTTTGAAAAGTGCTGGAATAAATTCTTTCCGACACTAACCCGACGTAATTTTGCGAGAGAAATCCATTGGGCGCAGTTCCGGGACGCTGCGATCAACGCATCAGAAGTTACAGCCAAAAAACGAGAACCTGTGTTTTCGGCATTTTTCAGCAGGTGCTTTTTCCTACGTAGTTTCTCTACTGTTGGTCCCACGCTCTTTTTGCTGCGTTTTCTGAGTTCCTGGGGGTCAAATTACTCAGGAAAGGGCCATACAAATCGAATCTGAGACCAAAAATTTTTTGGTCAAAAAAAAAGGAAGGTTAACCCCTTTGTATTTTTGGCGAAAATTTTTGCGATTTTGAAAAGTTCTGGAATAAATTCTTTCTGACACTATTCCGACGTAATTTTGCGAGAGAAATCGATTGGGCGCAGTTCCGGGACGCTGCGATCAACGCATCGGAAGTTACAGCCAAAAAACGAGAACCAGTATTTTTGACACTTTTCAGCAGGTGCTTTTTCCTCCGTAGTTTCTCTCCTGTTGGTCCCACGCTCTTTTTGCTGCGTTTTCTGAGTTCCTGGGGGTCTAATTACTCAGGGGAGGGCCATACAAATCGAATCTGAGACCAAAAATTTTTTGGTCAAAAAAAAAGGAAGGTTAACCCCTTTGTATTTTTGGGGAAAATTTTCGCGATTTTGAAAAGTGCTGGAATAAAATCTTTCTGACACTAACCCGACGTAATTTTGCGAGAGAAATCGATTGGGCGCAGTTCCGGGACGCTGCGATCAACGCATCAGAAGTTACAGCCAAGAAACGAGAACCTGTGTTTTCGGCATTTTTCAGCAGGTGCTTTTTCCTACGTAGTTTCTCTACTGTTGGTCCCACGCTCTTTTCGCTGCGTTTTCTGAGTTCCTGGGGGTCTAATTACTCAGGAAAGGGCCATACAAATCGAATCTGAGACCAAAAATTTTTTGGTCAAAAGAAAAGGAAGGTTAACCCCTTTGTATTTTTGGCGAAAATTTTCGCGATTTTGAAAAGTGCTGGAATAAATTCTTTCTGACACTATTCCGACGTAATTTTGCGAGAGAAATCGATTGGGCGCAGTTCCGGGACGCTGCGATCAACGCATCGGAAGTTACAGCCAAAAAACGAGAACCAGTATTTTTGACACTTTTCAGCAGGTGCTTTTTCCTCCGTAGTTTCTCTCCTGTTGGTCCCACGCTCTTTTTGCTGCGTTTTTTGAGTTCCTGGGGGTCTAATCACTCAGGAAAGGGCCATACAAATCGAATCCGAGACCAAAAATTTTTTGGTCAACAAAAAAGGAAGGTTAACCCCTTCGCATTTTAGGCGAAAATTTTTGCGATTTTGAAAAGTGCTGGAATAAATTCTTTCAGACACTAATCCGACGTAATTTTGCGAGAGAAATCGATTGGGCGCAGTTCCGGGACGCTGCGATCAACGCATCAGAAGTTACAGCCAAAAAACGAGAACCTGTGTTTTCGGCATTTTTCAGCAGGTGCTTTTTCCTACGTAGTTTCTCTACTGTTGGTCCCACGCTCTTTTTGCTGCGTTTTCTGAGTTCCTGGGGGTCTAATTACCCAGGAAAGGGCCATACAAATCGAATCTGAGACCAAAAATTTTTTGGTCGAAAAACGAAAAAAAAGTAGGGCTAACCCCTTTGCATTTTTTGCGAAAATTTTCGCGATTTTGAAAAGTGCTGGAATAAAATCTTTCTGACACTAACCCGACGTAATTTTGCGAGGGAAATCGATTGCGCGCAGTTCCGGGACGCTGCGATCAACGCATCAGAAGTTACAGCCAAAAAACGAGAACCTGTGTTTTCGGCATTTTTCAGCAGGTGCTTCTTCCTACGTGGTTTCTCCCCTGTTGTTCGCACGCTCTTTTCTCAGCGTTTTCTGAGTTCCTGGAGGTCAAATTAGTCAGGAGAGGGCCATACAAATCGAATCTGAGACCAAAAATTTTTTGGTCAAAAAAAAAGGAAGGTAAACCCCTTTGTAATTTTGGCGAAAATTTTTGCGATTTTGAAAAGTGCTGGAATAAATTCTTTCAGACACTAATCCGACGTAATTTTGCGAGAGAAATCGATTGGGCGCAGTTCCGGGACGCTGCGATCAACGCATCAGAAGTTACAGCCAAAAAACGAGAACCTGTGTTTTCGGCATTTTTCAGCAGGTGCTTTTTCCTACGTAGTTTCTCTACTGTTGGTCCCACGCTCTTTTTGCTGCGTTTTCTGAGTTCCTGGGGGTCTAATTACTCAGGAAAGGGCCATACAAATCGAATCTGAGACCAAAAATTTTTTGGTCAAAAAAAAAGGAGGGTTAACCCCTTTGTATTTTTGGCGAAAATTTTAGCGATTTTGAAAAGTTCTGGAATAAATTCTTTCTGACACTAATCCGACGTAATTTTGCGAGAGAAATCGATTGGGCGCAGTTCCGGGACGCTGCGATTAACGCGTCAGAAGTTACAGCCAAAAAACGAGACCCTGCATTTCTGACACTTTTCAGCAGGTGCTTTTTTCTCCGTAGTTTCTCTCCTGTTGGTCCCACGCTCTTTCCGCTGCGTTTTCTGAGTTTCTGGGGGTCCAATCGGTGGGGAAAGGGTCATACAAATCAATTCTAAGACGAAAAATTTTTTGGTCAAAAAAAAAGGAAGGCTAACCCCTTTGTATTTTTGGGGAAAATTTTCGCGATTTTGAAAAGTGCTGGAATTAAATCTTTCTGACACTAACCCGACGTAATTTTGCGAGGGAAATCGATTGGGCGCAGTTCCGGGACGCTGCGATCAACGCATCAGAAGTTACAGCCAAAAAACGAGAACCTGTGTTTTCGGCATTTTTCAGCAGGTGCTTTTTCCTACGTAGTTTCTCCCCTGTTGGTCGCACGCTCTTTTCTCAGCGTTTTCTGAGTTCCTGGAGGTCAAATTAGTCAGGAGAGGGCCATACAAATCGAATCTGAGACCAAAAATTTTTTGGTCAAAAAAAAAGGAAGGTAAACCCCTTTGTAATTTTGGCGAAAATTTTAGCGATTTTGAAAAGTGCTGGAATAAATTCTTTCAGACACTAATCCGACGTAATTTTGCGAGAGAAATCGATTGGGCGCAGTTCCGGGACGCTGCGATCAACGCATCAGAAGTTACAGCCAAAAAACGAGAACCTGTGTTTTCGGCATTTTTCAGCAGGTGCTTTTTCCTACGTAGTTTCTCCCCTGTTGGTCGCACGCTCTTTTCTCAGCGTTTTCTGAGTTCCTGGAGGTCAAATTAGTCAGGAGAGGGCCATACAAATCGAATCTGAGACCAAAAATTTTTTGGTCAAAAAAAAAGGAAGGTAAACCCCTTTGTAATTTTGGCGAAAATTTTTGCGATTTTGAAAAGTGCTGGAATAAATTCTTTCAGACACTAATCCGACGTAATTTTGCGAGAGAAATCGATTGGGCGCAGTTCCGGGACGCTGCGATCAACGCATCAGAAGTTACAGCCGAAAAACGAGAACCTGTATTTTTTCACTTTTCAGCAGGCGCTTTTTCCTCCGTAGTTTCTTTCCTGTTGGTCCCACGCTCTTTTTGCTGCGTTTTCTGAGTTCCTGGGGGTCAAATTACTCAGGAAAGGGCCATACAAATCGAATCCGAGACCAAAAATTTTTTGGTCAAAAAAAAAGGAAGGTTTACCCCTTTGCATTTTAGGCGAAAATTTTTGCGATTTTGAAAAGTGCTGGAATAAATTCTTTCCGACACTAACCCGACGTAATTTTGCGAGAGAAATCCATTGGGCGCAGTTCCGGGACGCTGCGATCAACGCATCAGAAGTTACAGCCAAAAAACGAGAACCTGTGTTTTCGGCATTTTTCAGCAGGTGCTTTTTCCTACGTAGTTTCTCTACTGTTGGTCCCACGCTCTTTTTGCTGCGTTTTCTGAGTTCCTGGGGGTCAAATTACTCAGGAAAGGGCCATACAAATCGAATCTGAGACCAAAAATTTTTTGGTCAAAAAAAAAGGAAGGTTAACCCCTTTGTATTTTTGGCGAAAATTTTTGCGATTTTGAAAAGTTCTGGAATAAATTCTTTCTGACACTATTCCGACGTAATTTTGCGAGAGAAATCGATTGGGCGCAGTTCCGGGACGCTGCGATCAACGCATCGGAAGTTACAGCCAAAAAACGAGAACCAGTATTTTTGACACTTTTCAGCAGGTGCTTTTTCCTCCGTAGTTTCTCTCCTGTTGGTCCCACGCTCTTTTTGCTGCGTTTTCTGAGTTCCTGGGGGTCTAATTACTCAGGGGAGGGCCATACAAATCGAATCTGAGACCAAAAATTTTTTGGTCAAAAAAAAAGGAAGGTTAACCCCTTTGTATTTTTGGCGAAAATTTTTGCGATTTTGAAAAGTTCTGGAATAAATTCTTTCTGACACTATTCCGACGTAATTTTGCGAGAGTAATCGATTGGGCGCAGTTCCGGGACGCTGCGATCAACGCATCGGAAGTTACAGCCAAAAAACGAGAACCAGTATTTTTGACACTTTTCAGCAGGTGCTTTTTCCTCCGTAGTTTCTCTCCTGTTGGTCCCACGCTCTTTTTGCTGCGTTTTCTGAGTTCCTGGGTGTCTAATTACTCAGGGGAGGGCCATACAAATCGAATCTGAGACCAAAAATTTTTTGGTCAAAAAAAAAGGAAGGTTAACCCCTTTGTATTTTTGGGGAAAATTTTCGCGATTTTGAAAAGTGCTGGAATAAAATCTTTCTGACACTAACCCGACGTAATTTTGCGAGAGAAATCGATTGGGCGCAGTTCCGGGACGCTGCGATCAACGCATCAGAAGTTACAGCCAAGAAACGAGAACCTGTTTTTTCGGCATTTTTCAGCAGGTGCTTTTTCCTACGTAGTTTCTCTACTGTTGGTCCCACGCTCTTTTCGCTGCGTTTTCTGAGTTCCTGGGGGTCTAATTACTCAGGAAAGGGCCATACAAATCGAATCTGAGACCAAAAATTTTTTGGTCAAAAGAAAAGGAAGGTTAACCCCTTTGTATTTTTGGCGAAAATTTTCGCGATTTTGAAAAGTGCTGGAATAAATTCTTTCTGACACTATTCCGACGTAATTTTGCGAGAGAAATCGATTGGGCGCAGTTCCGGGACGCTGCGATCAACGCATCGGAAGTTACAGCCAAAAAACGAGAACCAGTATTTTTGACACTTTTCAGCAGGTGCTTTTTCCTCCGTAGTTTCTCTCCTGTTGGTCCCACGCTCTTTTTGCTGCGTTTTTTGAGTTCCTGGGGGTCTAATTACTCAGGAAAGGGCCATACAAATCGAATCCGAGACCAAAAATTTTTTGGTCAAAAAAAAAGGAAGGTAAACCCCTTTGTAATTTTGGCGAAAATTTTCGCGATTTTGAAAAGTGCTGGAATAAATTCTTTCAGACACTAATCCGACGTAATTTTGCGAGAGAAATCGATTGGGCGCAGTTCCGGGACGCTGCGATCAACGCATCAGAAGTTACAGCCAAAAAACGAGAACCTGTGTTTTCGGCATTTTTCAGCAGGTGCCTTTTCCTACGTAGTTTCTCTACTGTTGGTCCCACGCTCTTTTTGCTGCGTTTTCTGAGTTCCTGGGGGTCTAATTACCCAGGAAAGGGCCATACAAATCGAATCTGAGACCAAAAATTTTTTGGTCGAAAAACGAAAAAAAAGTAAGGCTAACCCCTTTGCATTTTTTGCGAAAATTTTCGCGATTTTGAAAAGTGCTGGAATAAAATCTTTCTGACACTAACCCGACGTAATTTTGCGAGGGAAATCGATTGGGCGCAGTTCCGGGACGCTGCGATCAACGCATCAGAAGTTACAGCCAAAAAACGAGAACCTGTGTTTTCGGCATTTTTCAGCAGGTGCTTTTTCCTACGTAGTTTCTCCCCTGTTGTTCGCACGCTCTTTTCTCAGCGTTTTCTGAGTTCCTGGAGGTCAAATCAGTCAGGAGAGGGCCATACAAATCGAATCTGAGACCAAAAATTTTTTGGTCAAAAAAAAAGGAAGGTAAACCCCTTTGTAATTTTGGCGAAAATTTTTGCGATTTTGAAAAGTGCTGGAATAAATTCTTTCAGACACTAATCCGACGTAATTTTGCGAGAGAAATCGATTGGGCGCAGTTCCGGGACGCTGCGATCAACGCATCAGAAGTTACAGCCAAAAAACGAGAACCTGTGTTTTCGGCATTTTTCAGCAGGTGCTTTTTCCTACGTAGTTTCTCTACTGTTGGTCCCACGCTCTTTTTGCTGCGTTTTCTGAGTTCCTGGGGGTCTAATTACTCAGGAAAGGGCCATACAAATCGAATCTGAGACCAAAAATTTTTTGGTCAAAAAAAAAGGAAGGTTAACCCCTTTGTATTTTTGGCGAAAATTTTAGCGATTTTGAAAAGTTCTGGAATAAATTCTTTCTGACACTAATCCGACGTAATTTTGCGAGAGAAATCGATTGGGCGCAGTTCCGGGACGCTGCGATTAACGCATCAGAAGTTACAGCCAAAAAACGAGACCCTGCATTTCTGACACTTTTCAGCAGGTGCTTTTTCCTACGTAGTTTCTCCCCTGTTGTTCGCACGCTCTTTTCTCAGCGTTTTCTGAGTTCCTGGAGGTCAAATCAGTCAGGAGAGGGCCATACAAATCGAATCTGAGACCAAAAATTTTTTGGTCAAAAAAAAAGGAAGGTAAACCCCTTTGTAATTTTGGCGAAAATTTTTGCGATTTTGAAAAGTGCTGGAATAAATTCTTTCAGACACTAATCCGACGTAATTTTGCGAGAGAAATCGATTGGGCGCAGTTCCGGGACGCTGCGATCAACGCATCAGAAGTTACAGCCAAAAAACGAGAACCTGTGTTTTCGGCATGTTTCAGCAGGTGCTTTTTCCTACGTAGTTTCTCTACTGTTGGTCCCACGCTCTTTTTGCTGCGTTTTCTGAGTTCCTGGGAGTCTAATTACTCAGGAAAGGGCCATACAAATCGAATCCGAGACCAAAAATTTTTTGGTCAAAAAAAAAGGAAGGTTAACCCCTTCGCATTTTAGGCGAAAATTTTTGCGATTCTGAAAAGTGCTGGAATAAATTCTTTCTGACACTAACCCGACGTAATTTTGCGAGAGAAATCGATTGGGCGCAGTTCCGGGACGCTGCGATCAACGCATCAGAAGTTACAGCCAAAAAACGAGAACCTGTGTATTCGGCATTTTTCAGCAGGTGCTTTTTCCTACGTAGTTTCCCTACTGTTGGTCCCACGCTCTTTTTGCTGCGTTTTCTGAGTTCCTGGGGGTCTAATTACTCAGGAAAGGGCCATACAAATCGAATCCGAGACCAAAAAGTTTTTGGTCAAAAAAAAAGGAAGGTTAACCCATTTGTATTTTTGGCGAAAATTCTCGCGATTTTGAAAAGTGCTGGAATAAATTCTCTCTGACACTAATCCGACGTAATTTTGCGAGAGAAATCGATTGGGCGCAGTCCCGGGACGCTGCGATCAACGCATCAGAAGTTACAGCCAAAAAACGAGACCCTGCATTTTTGACACTTTTCAGCAGGTGCTTTTTTCTCCGTAGTTTCTCTCCTGTTGGTCCCACGCTCTTTCCGCTGCGTTTTCTGAGTTTCTGGGGGTCCAATCGGAGGGGAAAGGGTCATACAAATCAATTCTAAGACGAAAAATTTTTTGGTCAAAAAAAAAGGAAGGCTAACCCCTTTGTAATTTTGGCGAAAATTTTTGCGATTTTGAAAAGTGCTGGAATAAATTCTTTCAGACACTAATCCGACGTAATTTTGCGAGAGAAATCGATTGGGCGCAGTTCCGGGACGCTGCGATCAACGCATCAGAAGTTACAGCCAAAAAACGAGAACCTGTGTTTTCGGCATTTTTCAGCAGGCGCTTTTTCCTACGTAGTTTCTCTACTGTTGGTCCCACGCTCTTTTTGCTGCGTTTTCTGAGTTCCTGGGGGTCTAATTACCCAGGAAAGGGCCATACAAATCGAATCTGAGACCAAAAATTTTTTGGTCGAAAAACGAAAAAAAAGTAAGGCTAACCCCTTTGCATTTTTTGCGAAAATTTTCGCGATTTTGAAAAGTGCTGGAATAAAATCTTTCTGACACTAACCCGACGTAATTTTGCGAGAGAAATCGATTGGGCGCAGTTCCGGGACGCTGCGATCAACGCATCAGAAGTTACAGCCAAAAAACGAGAACCTGTGTTTTCGGCATTTTTCAGCAGGTGCTTTTTCCTACGTAGTTTCTCTACTGTTGGTCCCACGCTCTTTTTGCTGCGTTTTCTGAGTTCCTGGGGGTCTAATTACCCAGGAAAGGGCCATACAAATCGAATCTGAGACCAAAAATTTTTTGGTCGAAAAACGAAAAAAAAGTAAGGCTAACCCCTTTGCATTTTTTGCGAAAACTTTCGCGATTTTGAAAAGTGCTGGAATAAATTCTTTCAGACACTAATCCGACGTAATTTTGCGAGAGAAATCGATTGGGCGCAGTTCCGGGACGCTGCGATCAACGCATCAGAAGTTACAGCCAAAAAACGAGAACCTGTGTTTTCGGCATTTTTCAGCAGGTGCTTTTTCCTACGTAGTTTCTCCCCTGTTGGTCGCACGCTCTTTTCTCAGCGTTTTCTGAGTTCCTGGAGGTCAAATTAGTCAGGAGAGGGCCATACAAATCGAATCTGAGACCAAAAATTTTTTGGTCAAAAAAAAAGGAAGGTAAACCCCTTTGTAATTTTGGCGAAAATTTTTGCGATTTTGAAAAGTGCTGGAATAAATTCTTTCAGACACTAATCCGACGTAATTTTGCGAGAGAAATCGATTGGGCGCAGTTCCGGGACGCTGCGATCAACGCATCAGAAGTTACAGCCAAAAAACGAGAACCTGTGTTTTCGGCATTTTTCAGCAGGTGCTTTTTCCTACGTAGTTTCTCTACTGTTGGTCCCACGCTCTTTTTGCTGCGTTTTCTGAGTTCCTGGGGGTCTAATTACCCAGGAAAGGGCCATACAAATCGAATCTGAGACCAAAAATTTTTTGGTCGAAAAACGAAAAAAAAGTAAGGCTAACCCCTTTGCATTTTTTGCGAAAACCTTCGCGATTTTGAAAAGTGCTGGAATAAATTCTTTCAGACACTAATCCGACGTAATTTTGCGAGAGAAATCGATTGGGCGCAGTTCCGGGACGCTGCGATCAACGCATCAGAAGTTACAGCCAAAAAACGAGAACCTGTGTTTTCGGCATTTTTCAGCAGGTGCTTTTTCCTACGTAGTTTCTCCCCTGTTGGTCGCACGCTCTTTTCTCAGCGTTTTCTGAGTTCCTGGAGGTCAAATTAGTCAGGAGAGGGCCATACAAATCGAATCTGAGACCAAAAATTTTTTGGTCAAAAAAAAAGGAAGGTAAACCCCTTTGTAATTTTGGCGAAAATTTTAGCGATTTTGAAAAGTGCTGGAATAAATTCTTTCAGACACTAATCCGACGTAATTTTGCGAGAGAAATCGATTGGGCGCAGTTCCGGGACGCTGCGATCAACGCATCAGAAGTTACAGCCAAAAAACGAGAACCTGTGTTTTCGGCATTTTTCAGCAGGTGCTTTTTCCTACGTAGTTTCTCTACTGTTGGTCCCACGCTCTTTTTGCTGCGTTTTCTGAGTTCCTGGGGGTCTAATTACCCAGGAAAGGGCCATACAAATCGAATCTGAGACCAAAAATTTTTTGGTCGAAAAACGAAAAAAAAGTAAGGCTAACCCCTTTGCATTTTTTGCGAAAATTTTCGCGATTTTGAAAAGTGCTGGAATAAAATCTTTCTGACACTAACCCGACGTAATTTTGCGAGGGAAATCGATTGGGCGCAGTTCCGGGACGCTGCGATCAACGCATCAGAAGTTACAGCCAAAAAACGAGAACCTGTGTTTTCGGCATTTTTCAGCAGGTGCTTTTTCCTACGTAGTTTCTCCCCTGTTGTTCGCACGCTCTTTTTTCAGCGTTTTCTGAGTTCCTGGAGGTCAAATTAGTCAGGAGAGGGCCATACAAATCGAATCTGAGACCAAAAATTTTTTGGTCAAAAAAAAAGGAAGGTAAACCCCTTTGTAATTTTGGCGAAAATTTTTGCGATTTTGAAAAGTGCTGGAATAAATTCTTTCAGACACTAACCCGACGTAATTTTGCGAGAGAAATCGATTGGGCGCAGTTCCGGGACGCTGCGATCAACGCATCAGAAGTTACAGCCAAAAAACGAGAACCTGTGTATTCGGCATTTTTCAGCAGGAGCTTTTTCCTACGTAGTTTCTCTACTGTTGGTCCCACGCTCTTTTTGCTGCGTTTTCTGAGTTCCTGGGAGTCTAATTACTCAGGAAAGGGCCATACAAATCGAATCCGAG
Source organism: Neodiprion lecontei (assembly GCF_021901455.1). NCBI lineage: Eukaryota > Metazoa > Arthropoda > Insecta > Hymenoptera > Diprionidae > Neodiprion > Neodiprion lecontei. Next base: position 26,277,115 of record NC_060264.1, on the reverse strand, counting down.
ACCAAAAATTTTTTGGTCAAAAAAAAAGGAAGGTTAACCCCTTCGCATTATAGGCGAAAATTTTCGCGATTTTGAAAAGTGCTGGAATAAATTCTCTCTGACACTAATCCGACGTAATTTTGCGAGAGAAATCGATTGGGCGCAGTCCCGGGACGCTGCGATCAACGCATCAGAAGTTACAGCCAAAAAACGAGACCCTGCATTTTTGACACTTTTCAGCAGGTGCTTTTTTCTCCGTAGTTTCTCTCCTGTTGGTCCCACGCTCTTTTTGCTGCGTTTTCTGAGTTTCTGGGGGTCCAATCGGTGGGGAAAGGGTCATACAAATCAATTCTAAGACGAAAAATTTTTTGGTCAAAAAAAAAGGAAGGCTAACCCCTTTGCATTTTTTGCGAAAATTTTCGCGATTTTGAAAAGTGCTGGAATAACTTCCTTCTGACAGTAATCCGACGTAATTTTGCGAGAGAAATCGATTGGGCGCAGTTCCGGGACGCTGCGATCAACGCATCAGAAGTTACAGCCAAAAAACGAAAACCTGTGTTTTCGGCATTTTTCAGCAGGTGCTTTTTCCTACGTAGTTCCTCTTCTGTTGGTCCCACGCTCTTTTTGCTGCGTTTTTTGAGTTCCCGGGGGTCCAATTAGTCAGGAATGGGTCATACAAATCAATTCTAAGACGAAAAATTTTTTGGTCAACAAAAAAGGAAGGTTAACCCCTTTGTATTTTTGGAGAAAATTTTCGCGATTTTGAAAAGTGCTGCAATAAATTCTTTCTGACAGTAATCCAACGTAATTTTGCGAGAGAAATCGATTGGGCGGAGTTCCAATACGCTGTGATCAACGCATTAGAATTTACAGCCGAAAGACCTGAACCAATGTTTTTGACATTTTTCAGCTTGTGCTCTTTTTGTCGTAGTTTCTCTGCTGTTGGTCCTACGCCCTCTTGGCTACGTTTTCTGAGTTCCTGGGGGTCCAATTAGTCAGGAGAGGGTCATACAAATCGAATCTGAGACCAAAAATTTTCCGGGCAAAATAAGGTAACTTTACCCCCCCCCCTATTTTTCTGTTTCATTCTTAGCTGTTCGTCCTCCTGTAGTTTTAGACGACTCTTTCGCATTCCTGATGGTCCAATCTGTTCAATAAGGGGCCTCCAAATTCATTCCGAGAAGAAGGTTCCGTTGTTCCAAAAGTTTCGGAAATAGTACGGCCAGTACGTTCTGATATCTTCCACTCAGAATTATTGATGTTGGAAAATGCTTTAAAAAATAATCGGGCCACTATTTCGGCGTCATTTTGAGCGAGAAATCGCGCGAATTTAGCCTAGAATCGTATGCCTGAGAAGGCAAGCCGAAAAAGTAAAGACAGCGAGGATATCTTACAGTCTACTCTTAGTGGTCTATCCTGCGTTGTATTGGTTGGTTTGTCTACATTCTTGAGGGTGCAATGGGTCGGAAAAGGTTTCGACAAACGGATTCGCGGTCGGATCGAATGAATCGGTTTCGTATAATCATCATTTGCATGTATATCATACATGAATATAGATGCATGCAATCAATGAGTGAGTAATGTGCAAATAGCATTTAAGTTTTATTGGCTGAATAAACATCTATGTTACAGTCTTAGTACACCATGTTTTGTGGTATTTTCCATATTTCCAGATCTCCGTCACTGACGCCTATAGCTACTAATTCTCTGCAATAGAAAACTCCACAATTACACAAAACCGTCGAGCTTCGTTGATAAAAAACTTCTCATATTTTTTTTGCGTTATCATGTACCAAGTCCATCTTTCAGTTAAAATATTTATGATGTACCGAATACTCAGATAGTTGCATCTACAAAAGTGTGAGGGTCGTCATACCTTTTGGTGTTGAATTGCAGACAATTCGTCTCTCTGCCGTTCGTTTTCAACAACATTTTGGGCAGGTTTTTTTCATTTTCCAAATTGTAAAACGTTATTATTTGACCAGCCCCATACGCTGTAAAAATGTTCCAGTTCCCCATCACCCATGATAGACCTGTCACGGTATCTTCTACCCCTATTACATGCAGGGAATTAAACTGGAAGAATAGTGAAAGCTAATCAGATGTAGATCTATGATCTAGACATCATTCTTTAACGAATAGTTTCAAATCTTACATTATGACATGACTCGTCAACGTTGTTCCCAAAATTATATTTTACAGAAACAAAAGTTAATGTTTTTAATATGCACCTGTGATAATCGATAAATACGTATTTCCTTGTCGGTGCCACTTGTCACAAAAGTATCGCAAGTTTTCGATAAAATTATGGATGTGATGCTACCTTGGTGTCTTTCAAACTCATCCACTACTGGGTCCGTTGTATCTCTGCTGCCTGTATAAAAATAATTAATCAGTCACTCTATTTTCTAAGATTATCTTATAAAGTCATGGAGTCTTAATGTAAATAATTAGAGAACCTACTATACACTATACCTTCTACTGGAGTACCCTGATCAATATTACACCGGTACAAGCCCCCACATAAAGTTCCAAGAACAAAGGTAGTTTGATCAATTGTAGAGAAATTGAAAGCTGTTATACATAATCCAGGTTCTACTGCTCTTTCTTTTTTACCACTCGCGCTTCGTGGCCTTGTCTTTTCTGAAGGATTATGTTCTTTACTAATTTTAAACCTGGAAAAGAGACGACGAAAGTTTCATAAACTTACCATAAATGCAACTTTGAATACAACTTGATAAAAATTTCTATACTAAAATCTCTAAATATTATACAGCTTCGAACATGAGTTTGTCCACCTTTTGTATAAATCAACATTGGTAAAATTGGCAGTCAGTTTGTGGACGAGTAAATATCCATCTCTACCAGCTGTAACCAGAGGAAATACACCGTTGACTAGTGTAGGACGCCATTGAATCATAGACAAGGTGTCTACATGAGCAGATAATTGGAGCAGGGCTGAAGACTTATCATCTCTCAAATTCCAGACTAGGACATCTCCTGTGCGATCACATTTTCTCCATACAATTGATTAGTCAATACTACTTATCAATGAGTATTTCTTTGCAGACCTCAACGACATTTACCATTAAATAAACCTGCTGCTAGAATGGAGGGTTCCACAGGGTGATAGGATAATGCAGTGACACATGAGTTTACTTCCAAGCTTCTGTTTGGTGTTGATGGAAACTGATCTTCCTTCGTAAAATTGAAAATTCTGATACTTGATGTATGGTTACACCACGTGTCGTGACATACTGTACTGTATGACAAAGCTAAAGATCCACCACCGGCACTCCAAGTAACACAGCTTATTTTGGCCTAAAAACAAAATAAAAGGTATCAAGGTTTTTCAAAAGCTGCAAGACATTCATATTATTAATTGATTCTACTTTCTGAATTATTGGCTTGATCAGTGTACATGCAAAATTACTGACTGACATAAGTGATGTAGAATAATTGAATAATTACAATAAGCTGTGTAGTTGCTGAAAAATGAATTCCTGTAATACACAAATAAGACGTCACTGTACCTCGGCATCCGCTTCATTGAGGGTATGAAACTTTGTAAGTAGCTTAACGCTGGTAGACGGTTCTCCACTACTGGCAACATCATACCCATCAAAAGCAGTGCTGCCATAAATCTCGTCGAGTTCATCCAATACCGAAGGTGTAACACGTTTCAGAAATGCTGCCAGTTTCTGGTAATCGACCTGTGGTGATGTCTTGTCTTGGCAAACAGTTTGGGTCTGTTGATTATTTCAAGAAAATAATTCCATTTGATAGGTAGATATGGAATATACGTAAAAGTGAAAATTAATGAATAATCAAAATAAATCCTTGTGCAATAAATTATTCACTAATTACCTAAGCTACTTCACAAGGTTGTATGAAGTTGTATTTACCTCCACATCCTTTGGCTCGAAAACTTGATTCTTACTCTCCTGGCAATGAATTTCCTCTGTCTGAACATTGGCGGTACTTTGTGATCTGGGATAGTAAAATTTCCCAGTTAGTGATTTTGATTAGTTGATCGTCGCACAGAAGACTATGGTCATTCACAATTTCCAATGATCGTTAACTGCAGATATGAGTCAGGTTTTGGTAAAATACAGTATATCATACCATGGAAGATGGTTTACACTTTTTATTAACTGCAAGGGAATATCGTTGGTGGCGATGCAACATTCGTGTACCTAACCTCAAATACAATCGTCATAAAACTTACTTATCAAGTGATGCTTGCGAGGAAAATCCAACTGGTGGAAAAGACTCGTCACTAAACATGGTGTTTTCGTTTTTAATGAATCTGATAGTTCCGGTTACAGGGCCAATTTTAATTCTGTAGTATGTATGCGCAGCAGCAGCGTCAAACACCTAGTTGTCAAATTAGTTAAAATCATGTATGTATACAAATTAGCAAGTTTGACAGTGTCTGAATAGGGAAAACGCCTGATTGCAGGCAAATTATTGGATTCAATGCAGATTCAGAAAGCATCAATTAGTAGTACAGATGGTTCATTTGTGCCAACGTTGGTTTGTCCGGATTTATAATGGAATCAGTAATGAATTTCACGGGAAACATCGCCAATATATTTACCGATGTTCAGACGATTTCAATACGTTCATTCATGTTTATTAGTACGCTATACCAATTGCAATTTAATATCCAAATTAATTTGATTCTGAGTTTCTATGAATTGATTGGAACTGATAAGTCCCGAGTATTTAAAATTTTTGATTGGAAATGTTCATCGCAAAGAGAAGTCAATTATTTCTGGGTTATTTCAGTATAGCTAGTTATCTTTTAATTCGAAAAGTTTTAAGTTTCACGCTGGTCAATTTGTTTTACTTTAATTTACGTACTAACAACATTGATTGCAATGACAACTGCAACGCTCGTTTTGCTAACTGCAAGTTTGGTATAAAACTCATTACCGCGAACAGATACACAGCGTGGTCAATGCATTTGTAAAAAAAATGAAGAGAATAGAAAAATCTGGCATGGTGAATAAAAGCGTGATTTGAAATCTGTGGAAATGTTTTTTTTTTTCAAATGCTCGCCAACCCGAATCGGACGTAGCCAATTGGCACGGAAGTACCGCCGTCTAGTGAGCATGCCCTTAACTTGTCTTCGGCGCACATTGATGTTATTTCATTTTTTAAGTATTAGTAGGAGGTCTTGATTAGCATTCTATATTCAGTGGAGTAGGGTCGACGTAACACGTGTTAGGTCGAGCCAGTGCGTTTATTTAAAGCCAGTAGAGAGGTACTAATTTCATCGAAAACCAGAGGGTCTCCGTCAGTTAACCGTAAGCTGTATTACTAGAACCTCATTTAGCTTGTAATCGCGCTGCTGGGTTAAACAAGGGTCGAAAATTCGAACAATATAGAAGGGAATCTCGGTAAATACGCAGTGTGTACTTAATCCATTCCATCCATTTAACGTCGAGCTCGCATTGAAGAATCGAGCAAGGCACATCCTGGCACACATATATTTCTACATACGCGCCTACCCTGCAGCTTTCTACGTAGTCATATGTATGTACAAGAATGAGCTGGCACAAATTCCACCGTCTCATTAATTTTACAAATTTATAATCATCTTGACGAAATTTGATGCAATATTAAAAACAGCCGTTATCTCGGGTCATTCTATTGCGCGTATGTTATGCAAATACCGCGAGCTGCCTACGTGCGAATTACCTAACCTATGCCAATATGCCTACCATAACCTAATTACCATTCATTGACATAGAAAAAAAGGGCAAAAAAAAAGTTGGAGTAAACAACAGCATATTGTTGTGCGTTACGACTTTACCGTTACTGTTATGTACATCTTATATACACAGATGATAATTTAGTCAATTATATTCCCTAACTGTCATTCTGCTTCACGATAAATCAACAAATCTTACTTTACTAAATATTAAATATTTTTCTAAACCATTGTTCAAGTGCCATTCTAACTTCGCATTCGCCTTATGCTCAACAGTAGTTCTTGCAACATTTCACAGAAAAATGACCTACTCGGCAATAGTATTGAATCAAAAATTCTGATCGAAAAGTCTCTACGACTAGTCAGGAATTCTTAAAGAACCTGAGTAACATGGCTCATTGATTTTCCCTCGAATTTTCAACTGCTTTTTTTTCATATATGCTATCTATTCTACTAAATTGGCAAGTAAAATCCGTATGAATGAAGATTTGAAAGCTACAGCAAGTTTGCTTCTTTGTTCAGGCATAGATTAATTTGGAGTATGTTACATGATTGATCGATTCCACCCATTGCATCAGGACAATGCTGTAGCCGTGGTTCAAGCAATGGCGTATCCATATTTAAACACATATTTAGCATTGACTACTTTCTAGTGATATTTTAATGCTTTGTCCTAGGAGGTAGGCCAGATGCTAGTGTTCTCATTTGACATACGAGTTAAGCGGGCACTTCTATTTAAGGCAATTTGTCAAATATCATCGTCAAGTTTTCTTCTGTTGCTTTTGTTTCCAACAGTATTGCAATTTAAACATTCAAACAAACAAACGACTGATGATTATATGAAGTGTTCATGTAGTACTGGTAATTACAGATAACGCATTACTGATGTGATTACAACACTCAATTGTTGGTTTGTTCATTATCATGTTATCTGGTTCTATGTGGAGATGTTGAAAACGATGAATTTTCCAAGTTCTTTTCCTACAATTTCCATATGGGACGACTCCATCTTTCAAGCATTCGTTATTTTCAATTATTTTAAAGATATTTTAAAATGCTAGATGAAAACAATCCATATCAAAATAATCTTGGGTTCAATGACTGCACAACATCTTATGGTTTTCTTTTTTTTTTTTTCAATTTTGATTTCATGAATAATTAGTAACTATTCTCATAGCAAAAACTCATATTCCAGCATTAGTTTTTTTATGCAGCTCTGAAATTGAAGAAAATGATAATACCAATGTTTCAGGTTTTTTTCAACCGAAGCACGTCCGTGATCAAAAAATAGCGAATTGATTCTGCGAGACACCATTACAACGATCGATTATTTTTGCACAACGAACACCAAGAAACTAAAATCATAATCTGCTGAGAAGGAGGAGGAGAGCTCTATGTGCACCACATTGTCTTTTTCGAGCAATAATACACCTATTTTCGGAGGTACTCTTGTTGGACACTCTAAGAGGTCCTTGTTTACCAGTCCCAGCCTGATTAGATACGTAAACAACACACGACATGCACAACGAGATCACAGCGGCAGTTTTATTCTTAGTAAAGCTGATAGACAAAAGCGAAAAATTTAGTCCTGACCAGTTGAAATGCTTTCAAAGACGTCTAGTCGAGCTTCTGATGGAACGATTCAAGAACCATTGGTTTCCTGACAAGCCGTTCAAGGGTCAGGGCTATCGTTGCATCCGGGTTAATGGCCATAGTCGGAGGGATAAAACCCTTGAGAGTGCAGCTCGAGCTGCAGGTGTTAGGTATGAGGATTTGTCCCTGCCTGTCGAACTAACACTTTGGGTTGATCCAAATGAAGTATGCTGTCGCTTTGGGGAAAGCAAAGGTTCCTATTGTACCCTCGCCTCTTTCGACGACAAGGAAAATGCCGTACCTATGCTCCAGCTTGGCGGCCATAACGTGACAAAGGAACCCAGGCACATCGAAGAGTCTACAAAAACACAGGTCATCATTCACATATCTGGACAGAAATTGCTAACGGTAGTTTTTAAGGGGACTCTACTCATTTGAATTGTATAAATGAAGAGTTCAGTGCCACAGTAGCCTAACCCACATTGTCGATAAGGCTCACTTTACTATCCTAGGCCATTTAAAATGAGCCCTATCGACAATATGGGTTAGGCTACTCTGGCACTGAACCCTTCGAATAAGAGTCGTCAGGCGCTCTTCATCCCTTTCGGATACAAAGAAAAACAAGTGTGTTTATTGGAAATTTGCCTCTCACAAAACCGCTAGTCTATGCAACTTTCTGTACTATTCGAATCATTGAAATTACCCCAATTTTACCGCTGAATTCCTTTTGTGTAAGATTTTATGGCCTACAGATATGTTACCAAACTCTAAGTACCCATTTGTTTTCAGAAGTCTCATGCGGGTCCCAGTGTCAGCGAACACCATAGCAAGTCAAAGCCTCTGAGCGCCATGAATCAAAATCAGCAACATTCTAGCAGTAGTGCAGGTAGGAGACGTAATTTGCATAGCCCAAGGCCACACGTCAATAGAAATCGTTCATGGTTCAACCACTCCTTCAGCATGGGTTATGGTCCGCACCCAATGAATCAGCCATGGTACAATGTGATGCCTCCACCCCCATTTATGGGGGGCCCATCTCCCCCTCCCTTCATGGGTCACAGGGGCAACAAATGGGCGCATCCTTCCTCATATCCTGCCGGTCCTGCCAGATTCCATCACTGGTCTCCCAAAGCTGCTCTTAAAGTCTAAATTCCAACGATCATACGATACCCAGGACAGTTGAGTCCGCTGCATACTTTGAGAATATTTTTTTTTCACACCATTATGTTGCCGATTAATTAAAACTAAAAAATTTTATTTCCAGCTCCTATCATTGATGCTTTACTACTATTACATTGCATACCATACATATAATTGATGATGATTGAAAAGCATGAATGAATTAGTTTTAGTTTAAAACTTGATACTTATCTCCATTTTTCTTTAGTTGTTTGCTCAATCTGATATTGTATGATATTTTTATGATTGGTTACAGTACCTTACAATTTTCACAGCATAAAACAAACAATAATTTTCCAATGCCTGCAAAATTGAAAAATTAATATATATTGCATTAATTAATATATATTTTGAAACAATAACAATACAGCAATTGGTAAAGTGAATTTTCTTACTTCTTATGTGACGCAGGATTATGTTTCCTATGTTAACATGTCCTTATTATCAAAATGGGAAAATGAATACAAAAAGTTTGCAACGGATTTCTCCTGTATATCCCTCTAGAAAATGACCAAACGCGCTATCAATATTTACCCTGTATAAACGAAACCCACTCGAACTTCGATTAAGGTTAACGATTTTCAATAATGAGCTATATTATATGTGTATTATATGTTGCATTGTAATATTCTATTCATAAAGATTAGATTTGCTTGACCAAATTAAACTCATCAAGCTATTTACACTGAACATTAATTATGTTCATAATACTATTGCATAGAATGCCCTATTTTTTACATAAGGTTTTGTACAGTGCCGTTCTGGCAAAAAATTTAAAATAGATGACGAAGATACAAATCAATAATGTTGTAATTGAATTTCGAGCCACTTTGTACATTTCCCAAATTTTAAATAATTAACAAATGTTATTTTGGTTTGCTGAATCTATTCTTCACGAATGTTATATTGCGAATGAATATTAGACGAAATTGAATATAATACTTATTAGATGTGTTATTATTACTAATGATAATAACTTGAGCTGAAGTGCAATGTTTCTTTGATGATTATACGACATCATAATATGTCGAAATTAGGGATTAGCGGTAGTCAAAGTAGGATAGTATCGGGCTACAAGATTCGTAAAATTGTAAAAGTATCACGGATAAAATACCACATGCGTATTTCAATTTAACTGTAACATACTAGAACTGGATAATAGAGTCTGATAATATATCGTTATAATAGAGAAGATTCGTCGATTTTTCATATATTGTATCTTTAGATCAATTTAGTATTATTATTATTTTTTCTACATTAAACGATGTGTCTGCATTTTTTATTTTTTACTTCCTAAGAATACAATCGCGTGATGCAATTATAGATCGACCAGTATACTTTTGTCGTAGATAGATAATTTAATTGAATTTATTCTGTTGCCCTGTACCTACCGAGAATTCCTTAATTTTTCTTTTCTCCCTTTCTATTACACATCCTTACCTGAATACTTTGCATAATATTTAAACGTGCAATTGATCATTAATGATTGTTACCAATATCACGATTAGTTATAAATATTTATAATTTTTTATACACACATCTTTGTTCGAAGTGTTATTTGTTGTGAATAGTCCTACGTGTGAAACGTTGCGAGTAATCTTTTTTGTCTCAATAATGCACTTGAGTGAAAAGGCAGCTGCATGAAAGTACACGTTAATACCACAATGATAATGGTAATGATGATGTTGATGATAATAATAATAATAATAAACACAATAATAATATTCATAATAATAATGACGAAGACGTCGATGACAATGATGATGATAATTAACTTTAAATAAAAAAAAAATATTTATTTTTACATTATTTGGTGGATAACAGCTCGCAACGTTCTAAACTGTGTTACTATTTTGTGTGTGTGTGTATATATATATATATCTCAACGTGTATTGACATAATATTATATACACGTAAATCTGTAGTCTGTTTTCGGACAGATATGTTATTACAAAAGAGAAAGAGAAAATAATTGAACGAATGTGAAAAAAAGATAACTCCTCATTCATGAGGTTGCATTTTTAAAGCAAAGTAAGCAATATGTTTTGTTTTCTGTTCATCATCGTAGTCGTGTTTTGGATATGGCACAAAAATCATGTCCGTAAATTGTAATTATATTATTATCTTACTTGTATAGATATAATCTTGCCAAAGAAGCATTGCAATCGAGCATGAAATAAAGTTATAAATATATGTCTATTTTTTACTAACCGAAAAAAGTCATCGTTATTTGGCAGAAAATAAGAAATGTTTGCATACCATATACAATGATTATGTATAACGTGTGTGTGTAAACTATCCCCGAAGGGTTACAGAATAATTTAAGTATGCATTTTTTACAAAAAGAAAAAAAAAAAAGAGAAAAAGAAAAAAGTTAAAATATATCGTATGTTTATCTACCAGAAGTTTTCTATTATCCAGTTACATTAATTTATTATTATAATGGACTACAGTCAAGAACTGAAATCAAGATAGGAGAGAAACGTATCTGTAAATACCTTTGCGGAAAAATTATATAATTCCAGGTACATAATTGAATAAATTATACACCTCAAGGACAAAAAATAGAACAATTAAAATCATAATACATAAAAAACTTTGATGTGTCGCGGAAATTGGATGACACCGGGTAATTTTGTTAAAAATCGTAAAACATGTGGTAAAATATTTAAGGTATATATATTTATATGAAAAAAAAAAATAAAAAAAATTCATACACGCTGGAAGACGTTAATAATAAAATTGAAGAAATAAACAAGTCAAGAAAAGTGACTGTTATTTAATGGAGATATATAAATATATATACATTATAGCAAAGACCATGAGCTTTTATAGTTAAGAACGGAAATACAAATAAATTGCTTTTATATAATTTTCCCGTGCAGTGTCTCTAAATAAGATATTATTCTGAGAGCTCAATGATGGAATAATAAAATGTTATACGTCTGTAATTTAAAAATAATATATTGAAAGTGTTTGATACGTATTGAATTAAGATTATTATGGTAATGTAATGGATACGACGCTAATTGTTTTTTCTTTTTCTTTAATACATGTATATGATATTTTTAGATTTTCTGCTTCACCGGCGTTGGAAATGCTTTTGTCTTTTTAGTACGTTTATAACGTATTAGAAAGAAAAAAAAAAAAAAATGGATAGTAAAATTCATATTTATAATGATTACGTTTTGTTTTATGTACAGTTATAATAACAATAATAATCGAGGTAGTGCAAATAGAATTTTTTAATAATGTTACGAATACTGATATATATTAATAAATGATAGAGGGGCACACGATGACTATTAATTAAATAAATGGATAAATTAATAATGAAATATTTGTATTACATAAGTATGTAAGGTGTGAAGTACAAACTTACATATTTAATATTATACGCCGAAAAATTACGACGAAAAGTACGAAGAAAAACGGAAATATACGAATAAATTACTGAACAATGAGCCTTATCATTTTAATCACCAGGTTAGCCGATACCAGTTGTATACATTTATACAGATAATATATTGGAAATGAAAAGAATTTGTGCACTATATTACTGCCGATTATAGCATGCGTGTACCTCTTGTTATTATCGCTACTGTTATGATTATTGTTTCCCAAGTAGAAACGAAAGTGGAAAATATTATGATTGTATGTTAGTTATTAATATTTTAATCACCAGTTGTATACCTATAATTTGTTCTGTATTCAATGTGTTAATCGTCATTAATGCATTACCCGCAGATCAACTCCAGATCTGTGGTATTTATGATTATTTCTAATTGGAAATACATCATTCAATAGAGGAATTGTACATTGCATTATTATATACTATGTAGTATGCATAATTACATTGATGACGAGTAACGAAAATTCATTACTATTATTATATTATGTTATATTATATTATATTGCATTAATATTAATGTTAAATGAATCACTGAATAATAATGAGACGAGAACGAATAGTGGAAAAAAATCAAATAAATAGTTTTGCAAATTGAAAAAATAATCACATTTTTGTTGTAATCAAGACTGACTACCTACCTGTCCTCATCCAAATATGTGTTATACGTGCCAGTTTTTGTACATTCAATTTTCACATGTGTATTTCCATTCATTGAGATTGCTTTCGTTTTTCAAGTCCAAAGCTTTCAATTCTTCGTGTGACTTTCGGCATCAGTATAGCACTTTCGTATCGAAGTGATTTTATGCGATATCTGGTTGTAATTTGTTGCTAGCTAGCTTTTTGTCTGTGAAAAGATTCTACCATGTCTGAGAAAAATTTATGGCGAGATTGCGATCGTGTCCTAATAACAAACTGTAAAAAAAAAAATTACAAATTCATGAGTTGATCTTTTAACAAAACGCGGGAGTTAAAAATCACGTGTTATAATCAATTTTAATAATTATTATAGAAAAACAATTTACAGAGGGTTCGTTATAATATTATATGTATAATTATATTGCTAGTCGACGAAATATAGGTAATATATATGTATATATATATGTGTATATATATATATATATATATATATATATATATATATATATATATATATATATATATATATATATACACATATGTACATATATACATATATATGTATATGTCTGTATAATTGCATATATACATATACGTATACCCTATAGAAAAAATGCAAATGTTGCGCAATGGAGAACATATTTTGTTTTCAAACACAAAAAATTTATACAAGGAGTATTTATCTTAATAATATTTACCTATATATCTGTATAATGGTTAGTTTGTTTATCTACTACAATTATTGAATCATTTAATATCGTCATTGAATCTGGATAAACCATTTCGAGTGTCTTACACTCTATTAATATGGAAATTCTTAAACTTGAAGTAATTTTTCATTATTCTTTGACCTTTTTTCCGTTTTTCCATTGTTGTTTGTGGTTTTTTCTCGTTTTTAAGTTTTCTTCCTCATACTTTGGCTTTAAATTAAGGACTAGTATGTCGAGCTTCGCCCTGTCGCCCTGCTTATCATTACAATATTATTATTATTATTATTATTGTTGTTGTTGTTATTATTATTGTTATTATTATTACTATTACTATTATTACTATTATTATTACATAATTATTTTATTTTTATTACTATCATTATTTTAACGAGTACTATTATAAATATTTCCTGATTTTTCTTAAAAAACAAAATTCTTCATATCAATGCTTACAAAAGGCCTTATAAGTACACAATTAACTCTATACATAAAGTAGGTGTACCAGTTATTGACACGTTTAGACCCAATTATCGAAACTTATATTTTCCAAAATTATAAATTGACGGTACAAATTGTGAATTTCTCGATGACTAAAACCAACTGCAAGAGAGTTGGATATTACGAATTTATTTTTTGGTAATTTGAAAACTAAGGATCAAAAAGATTCAATCAAAAAAGGTTAATAATTAGAACAGGGTCAACAAATGGGACACTCGCCTTATATGCGCAATACGTTATACGTTCGCACAAAAATACTATACGTTGTCTACTTTTTCACACATCAACATATATCGTAAGTTGTAACGATCATTCAATTTCGATGAGATAAGATGCAACTAGATGTGAGCCTCCTCGCTCTCTAATCAAAATTAAAGTTATACGATCCAATCAGTATTACGGACACCGTACGAATATCAAATAAATGGGAAATTAAATTATGACGCCTATATATGAAGTTCATATCGTTTATACACGACTGTATTTTTTCACTTCAAGTACTATGCAGATTATAATAATATTGGAAAGTCGCAATAGTAACAACGGTAAGTACACCTAATTATATATTCATTGAAAAATTAATTAGAGACTGGTGAGATTTAATTGTACATTTTTTTTTATAGAACGATGCAATGGTGACAGGGGAAGCGAGAACATGATGTACCATTCAGAATTGGAAATATAATTTAGAATGAGAATGTAAAAATACTATATGTTATTTACAATCATTAATTTAATATATGTCTACATCGCAATAGATATTTAATTATATTGCGCAAGTATTTATAATCGAAGAGCTTTTTTTTAACAAAAATTTGTTTTCACAACTATTTATGTCATCGTAATATGTTATGTGTGTATTTACATGTTTTCTTATATGAATAAGGTACCGCATCGACCACATTTCACATTCAACATATTATATTCATTTCCTTATTAATTTATTTATATATTACCATCGATGTCTGCTCGCATGTACAACTTTACAACATTGTCTAAATTTTGCATTCGTCATTCATTGGCAACAGTAATAATACTTTTAGAAGTAATCCAATAATTAATCATCACAATTCACAATTTCTCGTCTTTTAGAGTGACATAAGTAACGTGATGGTTTTTTTTATTATTTTGCACAAAGTTGGAAGCAGCTGTAAGCACAACAGCAAACGCGATTTACAAAAAAACGTGTTTCCATTTCCATAGTTTTTAATTCGATTTATTTTGCGACTCTTAAGAAGAGTAGAATCTAGTTAATAATATTTTTCTACTGAATATTGTTCAGTTGCACTCAGTCAAAGAAGTAATCTAACTTGCTTTCAGGTCAGTTTTGTAATGGTAAGAGTAATGAGCTGGTGGACGTTTTAAAAACTTTCTCGACACAGATTTTCAGAAGTTTTCAAAGAGTTTGAACAAATAGTTACGAATTACGGATTTATGTGCAACGTGTGTACATGTTAAAGGAATTTTTGATACAAGGTTGAAGGGAACTTGAATATGATATGTGCGCTAAAAATCCTCTTCAGCGCATGTCTCTGAAGGAAGAACGTTTGAAAGTGCTAAACGCGTTTCGAAGGGTGTTTAACTGCAAAACAAGTTCCAGAAAAGGTATTACAATCATGTCATGCGTGGAAAATACGTTGTGAAATTACCATTTTTCTAAACCCAGTTCCGGATGCAAAATTTATACTGTCTATAATATGACAGTATTAACGACGGAATGCGTTTAAAAGAAATTTTGAACCACGTACGTGCGCGTTCTGTGAAAATAATTAATTTCATTCGATCAGCATGGAAAATCTCGTAGCTCTGTTTTAAGTATACAGTCAAGTCTTGAATTCTGGTACCTTCGGCAACAACAGAAAAAAGCAGTGCAATTAAAATGTGATCGATGTCAAAAGCTCTTGATCTTATTAATTCTGCGGTAGCATGGTATATTTCAATGTGTGATTTTTCTTTTGCGTGTGTGCATTTATGTGCGTGTGTGTGTTTCTTTCTCGTGAATTGTAATATCTATCTAGATAATATTTACATTATGTACATTAAAAGTAATTAATTTATGATCGTACCGTAGTGATTGTATAATTAGGATTGACTATGATCTTATGATAATCAACGGAATAATGGATTATTAATATCATTATGAACTAGTACTATTAGCATTATTATTACGAATATTAGTACGATAGTTATTATTATCATTATTGTTATTTTCATCAACATCATCAGTATTATTATTACTGTTATTAATAATATTTATTATTATTATTATTATTATTATTATTATTATTATTATTATTGTTATTATTATTATCATTATTATTATTATTAAGTAAAATATGAAATATAGCGCAGACGGCTGTATGTCCATCTCCAAGGTACTATATTGGACGAATATCGGTCCGTTCTAATTTACTTAGCACTTGGATGAGCAAATACTTTGGAGATTACATAGTTCAATTATTTCAGGTAATATTATATTCAAGTATTACAGATGATTTTGTTGTTTATCCAGTTCGTTATTTTTTTGATTTTTTTTTGTTGTTTTTTTTTAAATACAAATATAAAACATGTATATATGTAAATAGAACTCTTAATTATGCGTGAACGGGTTTTTCCTCTAATTGAGCATACGTGAATTTTTTAATCATCAGTCTAAGTTGACCTCTGCGGTTTTCATATATATTCATACAACGACGGTCAACGATAAAATATTTAAGCCTGTTAGATACTAGCTGTATAATCGATCAATCGACACGATAATGAAACAACAATGGTGTACGCTAATTAAACATTATCCATAAAATCCAAACTTTCAATTATAATACCTATAGCAGCTGTGACACATAAGAATCGATTTCATTATTTTAAATCGTAAAAAAAAGTTTATAATAGTTTTTTTTTAAGCTTTCTCTGAAGTAGATCCCATATTAGTATACTCAGATATGGTGTTGTCATCCAGAGGGGAGAGAATTTCTCTCATAATTCAGAGTTGTCTATTAATGTACACATAAGGTTATTAAATAAAACCTATTGTGATAATGCACATGCTAAGAAATTACTGAATGCCTGAGTTTGAACGCAGTTTATAGGTAGTAGATGTACTCGTTTTCACAAAAATATTCGACCACGTGTATATTGTTTAATGTAGCTTAGCTGAATGAAAAATGTGAACATTTCTTATTTTTAATAGTGAGATGACGACCATGGGCTGTAAATATAGAATGTGTTACAATACCATATCTGTTTCAAAAGTGTATCTACTCACGTGCAAACTATCTCTGATTCACGGATTTTTTTTCAGGGTCATTTCTTTTTTTCGAAGAAAAAGTGAATTTCGATAGATTGAAATGCATGCTATATCTGGCTGTGCTGTACCGTTGGTGAAGTAAAACATAGTGCAATTGAGAGCTCAACTTTCTGTACGTTTCACATGCTTCAATAGTATTAGCTGACAATAGGCCAATTAATTAATCAATTTATGATGAAATTGTTTCAAAAATATATATTATCAACTACTAATTAGGCTTTGACAAACATAAACGCGTCCTCTCATTTAACAACACGATTAATTTTCAAATATACATATAGCCTTAGTTGTAGGTATGTATTTACTAAAGTAGCATATTTATACTATGTATATTATACGTCATTGCATAGTATATCCTAAGTATAGTGAGACCCTCATGTAATCCATTTGAATTATTCGTGGAGCGTGAGAAACATTAAGACTTATTATTTACAATGATAATAACAATAATAACAATAATATATCAATAATAATATATGTACAATATAATGAAACGCCTATATATGTATATCGATATTAATTCATAATTCATTCAAGTAAATGCAAGAAAAAAACTATCGATACAAACGAATATTAATTATAGTCATTATTCATCATCATTATCATTATTGTTATTCCTATCAATATTATTTTATATCTTATAGAGTTGGCTCATTTCTATTTGTTTGTTTACTTATTTGTGTTTTTGTTCGCTTCTTCTTCTTCTTTTTCAAACTTTAATCTCAAGTGTAGCACCTAACTCAGATGTATATATACATACATGTACATAAACACAGAGTCGATTACAAAAAGAAAAGAAGAAATAAAAGAAACTAATTACTCATGATAATTCAATTATAACTAAACTTATGTACTATTGTCTTTTCATTAAAATATCACTACCCCGAAGAAGCTCACTTTTATGCCATTTAGTTTTTATGCAGTCGATTATTCGCATACATTGTAATTAGTATTCATGACCACGAGCGTGCAGTAACCAAATTACATCAAACTTCATACGGTGAAAGTTCGTATTCACGCTTAACATCAAGTTAATTGTCACAAATTAACCGTGCACAGTGATCAACACATTCTGAGCAGGGATGCTAGTTTATGAATTAGAGAAAAGGAAAAAAATTTATAAACCGGATTACAAGAAGACTGACATAATGCAGAAATAAACCGTTACGAATGAGAAACAGAGAAGTTCTTTTTCTTAAACTATATTCTGAAATTTTCCTGTATACGATGTATTTGTGAAGAATACGAACTTGAGGGTGCGAAAAAATCGGCGGTAATCGTCGTGCAATCGATTTTATTAATTCCTTACTATGTGTTAAATATTTTGTCTTGTTTTCTCGAGGCTTCGGAGGGGTGATTTATCGCGAATGTGCATAAAAGTGCAACGCGTGACTTGCTGCGTACTATAAAGTGGATGGTACAGACGTTTTTAATTCAGCAAGTTTTAGAAAATGTCCAACTTCCGATTTTGGCAGACTATTGAATACCGTCGACTAAGATCTATTTTCACCTGAAACCTGAGTATCGCCCGTGCAATGAAGAAATCTAGATATCGTCCATCTATAAGTTTCCTTCCTAATTCACCCCAACGTTACATCACTGGCCACTATCTAAACAGCAGGCTTGATTAGAGGCGGGTACTCTCTTCAGAGTCTTCTTGCTCATCCTCATCATCCAGGTATTGAAATTGGCGTATCGTGGTGGGACTCGAGGGTACTGCTAGGATTCCCATCGGGGTTGATTCTCAGACAAGATGTCCGTCAATGTCCGAATAGACTGGGGTTGAGGTGAAAGTAGACAGTGGGTGCCCGTGGGAATGTGCGGGGACGGGGGCCGCACGTGCAAACGTAGCTGGCGGGGGGGGTACCGAAGGGGGTACTGGGGACTTTGCGCCTGCAGTCATAACAGTGACGTCTGGGGGGGGGACTGGGCGAGGGAGGGTCCTGTTCCGGGTCAGCGTTCCTCCCGCCACAATGTGGGAGGGTGCGTGATGCCCCATTGTCGCCATCGTAGGATAATAGCCGCTCAGGCCCGGGTCCCCGATAACTGGGGCCGGGCTGGGATTCCCTTCATACCCTAAATACCGGCCATTGTCCATCTCCACACTGTAGAAGCTCGCGTCGGCCGGTGGGGCTGGACTCGGATTCCCGATGTAGCTCGATTTTGAGACTGAAAATGTCAAAAGATAATTCGTACTTTTCTCCTTTCCTTGTTCCTTTTTCCTTTCACCTATTCCTCATAGGTAGAATATAAAAATACAGATTTGTTGTGCTGTACGTATATGATAATGACGGCAAAATTGTTTAATTGTTTTAAATCATCCCACATTGCTATTATAGTTGTATTTCTATGCTATGTATTTAGCCATAATTTTTGAAATCTGGATCAGTTCTAGCGACGTTTACTGGTATTTGCTCTGTAAAAAAAATACATCAAAGATTGTCACAAAAGTCTCAATTTCCAATTGAGATTTGAATACTCCCCTCGCAACGAGATTGTATAACCGTTAAATTTTTTGGTGCAGTTAATATCCCTGATGGAAAAGTTTATTTAAAAAATTTTGGAAGATGTTGGATTTTTCACAAATTTCCAGTCAAACTTGCTACACTTCTGGAAGTTGTAGATATATTTTTTTTTAAATTCGAAGAAGCAGATTAATTTTGTGACAGAATGATAGAATTAGCTATTGACTTACGGATTTTTCTTAAACTGATGTAAAACTCCTAAAAATTTGTGAGAGAATAAATCTAATTTTCATAGAAAATCATATGAACAAGGAAAAGCTTTTCGATAACTATTTTGCATGAATATTTCCATCCGGGTAGTTCTCGTTGCAAAAGACGATTCGCACTCGGGATTTAATCGGTAATCGATAACTGGACTTAAATGTCAGCATTGATTGCAGGTGAACTTAAAACAATTAAAAGAACATGCACAATCCTCACAAGCATGAGAGCTCTCTGCAGCCATCTCGTTTACATCTATGTCTACGCCATGACTTCAACGATTGTATAATTATGTATAAGTATATTGAAAAAAGCAAGCTGCTCGATTGGTTTAAGCCAATATGTAATTGGATACAAGTGAGTAAGTATAAGTTGTGTCTTGATGTGCTTGTGTAGATACGGTATGTTGTAATGAGATTGCTTAAAAATCTTTGAAACATTAATCGACAATGCATTCAGGAGGGGGTACGGCGCAAAGAACTGGCCAGACTAGAATATATTGTAATAAAAAAGCCGACTCAAGTTATCACTGATCATGCAGCAAAAATAATATTTCATATGCGTGTTAATATTTATGTATACACGCATAGGTGAAATGTATAAGTGTAATATAACGAAATGTGAATATATAAAGCATGCGTTGCAATCGATTGTATACACTGAAAATTTATAACACGCATCTCACGAAATGTATAGATATATGAAAAGGTTTTTTTTTTTAATCAAATATCTGTATGTGTATATGCATAGAGGGATATTGTATACTCTATTATTCTTTTTCCAAATATGATTATTACCAACGTATTTTAATATTGATCATGGATATCCCAATCGCACAGGTTAAATAGCGAATGAAAGGACAAAAATGTTTCGGAAAATTTTCCGTTATCAATAAATTTCCTATGAATTGATGATGAGTGTGGGATGATGTAGTGAGTAGATACTAGGTGAATAATTTAAAGAGATGATTAATGCAAGTTTCATAACGTTAGAATTCGTTTGATAACTTTACACTTTTGCCGATGAAAATGTTTTCATGTAAATGATTTTACAATCGAGTTTTGGGAAGTTTTGGTCCATCTTGAGATGTTAAACAAAGGCGTACGGTGTAATTGACTGTGCTTTACGGATTATATAAGTTCAATTGACTTGAGTCTGGCCAGTAAAACGAGAAGACACCAAGAGCGACAAACTTCAGAGGTATCGGCACCTATTGAGAGCCTCGAGTCGAGTAGCTGTTGAAGATGACGCACCCGAGAGAGTCCCACTAGCCGTTGTGCGCTGAGGCGGAGAGTCCATGTCCAGCATACCGCTGTGGGCGTGCAGGTTGCTTCGCCTACCCAGAGTCCCTTGATTGTGGTGATGCACCTGCATTTCCAGGCTGTTTTTCCCAAAGTCTTGTATAGTTTGATCTATTAGGTAAGTACTCGCCGCCGTCTTTCGCCCCTCGTCCTGCTTTATCGCATCGTAATGCACAAACGTTATAAGTTCCATTCTTTTTTTTTTGTGACTATCTTAATTAATTGATTTTTTCTCAATCTTTTAGGAATTAGTCTCACAGCCGTGATCTGAGCGATAAGAGTATTTGCAGTTAACGATTGAAACATATCTAAGAGATAAATTAAATGCAATAATAATCATAAGTCTGTATAACAAGCTGAAAGAAAAATTTTCCTCAGTAACTCGCGTTCAGAAATTAGTCTAAACTTGTTACACAGATGCATGATCACTGTCACTGTTAAAAAGTAATGCAAGAGGGCATGGATATTTGCACGCTACACGATGTTTGAAGTTTTCAAGGAAATACATCTTCAAATGGCAGCAATTGCAGTTTTCCAAGTTTTATCAATACTAACTCCAATTACTTTTTAATTCGACATACGTATAAGCAGGTAACGAAAAAAATCTAAAGAGTTTCAGGAATTAAAGTATCCCACAACCTGATCGTCTTCTAAATCTTGAAAAGAGAGAGTATATAACCCAGGAGATGAAAAATCAATAATAATTACAATGGCTTCAGAAGAAAAAAGAAATAAAGGTAGATCGAGTTGATGTTATTGATAATAATGTAATTACAAATTGTAATAACTATTGAACGGTTTGATTCAAAGGTGAACAATTGTCTTTGAAAACTCAGATCGCGATAAATATAAAAAGTGTTTGAACTAAAAAATGTGAGAATAGAATAGAAATAACTCGAATGTTAAGTAGACTGGAATTAGTTACGTTCATAATTGAAAGTATACAATAAAAGTATAAGTGAAAAAAGTAAGTGATCGAAGTATCTAGATCGTGCAAGCATATGTATGTAAAGAAAAATGTAGAAAGAAAAAGGGTTAAAAGAACTCAAACCTACCCTCTGCAATTACTTGTTACTAAGAACATACTGACTGATCGCACTGACCACGTAATCGTTTGCATCGAAGTTAACGTCACTCTTCTCATCCGAAACTGAGCTCAACTCGCCGGTCATCGTGTCTCCATTAACAGTAGACGGGGCATACATATCCGCAGTTTGAGATTTGTTTATGCCTGCACAAATAATGACACAAGTAAGTATTAATAAATGAATTTCGATCCTGTTCTTGGAATATCAGTCATATTTCTTCATCGATTCTATTCCATGTAAATGCTAGTGATATTTGGTAGTGACTAAAATCTTGAAGAATTTATGGTTTTCGGACAGAGAAGATAGTCTAAATTTTTCTTAGCGATAATTGTCACAAACTATGGACAATTGGCAATTTAGGCAAACGTAGTCTTGATTAGTAACTATAAAGTAAAAAATCAGGAAGTTATAATCTAGAATTAACTGGTATCATGTAATAATTCTCTCCCTCCACTTTTTGATAATACCAATCCCGGAAAATTTTGTCACTGATTAAACGAGCCCTAAACTACACTTCGATCTCACGTGGAGTAAATTTATAAACTTACGATCCTTGTTTCGCTTTCGCACAATGTACCACAACATGATGAATAGATTAATAAGAAAAAAGACGACGAGTGTAGCTGCGATGGCATAGATATAATTCATCGGGATGTCTCCTTGCACCACAAGAACGTCTGGGAGACTCTCCACATTATTCGGTCCTACAGGAGAAAAAAAAATTGAAGGATAACGTGAACAGTAATATTTACCAGAGCGATTCGCCTTCTTTTTTGATGCTAACGTAGCATAGACTATTGGCGTGACAATGAGTAGACAAGCACAGGCGGATACAGCGATGATAATGACGATGATGTAGGAAGAGTTAGTCTCGCTCGCCGTCAACTCGGTTGGAGGTGCTTCCCCTGCAACCCAACCCATCCCCCATCACCCAGACGTTACACATGCACAGCCTTACAATTACCCTACTAATTGTTAGTCTCCGATATTTTTATGGCAACAGTCATTCTTTTCTTTCTTCAATTAGTTTCTTTGCATTTAATTTTTTATTTCGTATTTTTGTTACTTCCGACAGTACGTTGATCAGGAGCTGACATGCGGAGTATCAGTATTACACAGTTGGAGCAGAAATGTTTCTTTACTTCTTTCAAATATTATAACAATTAACAGAATTTAAAGGGTGTAGACAAGAAGTGCTTCACCTAATTCTGTTTTAAGACTGAACGAGAGAATTGTGGGTATGGATACTCAATAAAACTTCTATCAGTGTCTACTTCTTGTAAAACTTCTGTGCGGTATCACACTGTTACTCTGTGCACACTATCTAGTCTACCGACTCCGTGACATGTTCGAATTGTGCATGGATCGGTACTATTTGATTGCGACAGACATAGATGGATACATTATACGAACGGATTGCAATTTGATATCATGCTGCAGAAACGTTGGGACATAAAACATCATGCATCCCGCAGGAGAATTTTGATACCATTAGTGTTAAGTTTTCCGTTGGTAGAAATTCGATACTGTTGGTTATTCACATAAGCGTTTACGAAAGTATGCAATGAACCTTCCTCGTTTTACAATAGGTACAATATAATTTTGAAGCAGCGTTAAACGTCATTTCTATGTTATCACCAAGAGCCCTGGATGAAAATTCACATGTAGTAGTTCTCAGCGTGAAATTCCATGTCATTCTACGAAATATTACTGTAATCTCTACTGGTACCTAGATACCTCTAACTAGTATTAGAGAAAAGGAGAATTGTTCAGTGACTTGATGCCTCCTATCATTATTGTCAATTTTGTAATGAATGTGATGGTGACTTACGCAACGTCTGGACTTTGACCAAGTCTGGGAGGAAGGCACTCTGCCCCTTGGCATTGATCGCCTTTATACTGAATACGTAGTAAGTACCGAGGTTCAGCCCAGTTATTACGACGTGGTCCTGCCCAGGCGAAGCATCGATGTATTGATATCTGTCTTCGTAATCCAACGCTTGTCTCCACCTGACTTGGTGCGAAGTTGTAAGACCGCCGTCGAATCCCCTCTTCCATACAAGAATCACTGTGTCGTGGGTAACGTTGTAGACTCGCAGCTCTGAGGGTGGTTCTGGTGGTGACGTTACATCCAAAAACACCTCCTCGGTCACACTCCCTACTTTGTTACGTGCCTTGCATTCGTATTTACCATAGTCACCCGCAGACACGTGGTATATTGTCATCACTGATTGGGCGGACAACTGAGTAAGCTGAAATATAGTGAAGTTTCACAGAAACTTTATTAATTTTAATAAAATTCAATGATTTTCTGGAAATCTTTACATGCTTGATAGATACAATTCTTATGTAATATTTTTAATTTTCTCCAAAACTTATTTTATTACGTTCCAAATGTGAACAGTGAACATCGGTCCTTGACGACAAAATTCTCTTTGAAACTTGACCAAAATTTTTGAAATCTTGTGCGAATTCTTATAAAATTTTGCAACCTAGCTCGGAAAATAAATACTTTATTGATAATTTCAGCGCTTGGATACGAGTCAAGGAGCACTATTTCTGAAAAACTCACGTGGAGCCTGCGAACTGGGATACACAGATCTCCTAATTGAAAGTACTTGTTATTTTCTAACTCACCTCAGTTTGAACGATGTCATATTTATTATCAGTCCTATTGGGCAATAGTTGTCTCCCACTGAAGATCCACGTGAATTTTGGCATCGGTGAACCTTTTGCCTTGCAGGTTAAATGAACTTTGGCTCCCTTGTTGGCTGCAGCTTTCCTGGTCAACGGTGAGCTTTCTATTTCTGGTTTGACTGTAAAGACGAATCAGAACAAGTAAGCTTATTGAAAAATTCCAAGTCTACGATACAGTATACAGATGCTTGTGTAACTTACAATTCGTGACGAACAGAATTGGTCTCGATGTCACATTGCTTATTCCATTGTTCACATTACACTGATATTCACCAATGTCTTCGCGACTTGGCTCCATGATATGAAGGTATGAAGTTTTGTTCGTGAAAGTAGTGAGGAATCTTCTACTGAGATCGACATTAGACCCAACTTTATACCATGTAATGTAGCTGTCTCCAATTGGACTGCCGTCGACCTCGCACCATAGCTTTGCCTCAGAATCGGGAGGATACACGACTCCAGATTTGGAAGTCCGTATAATTTTGGCTGGAACTAAAGAGGTATTCGGGTTTGATAGTCGTCGAAGCAGAATTTATATTCAAGAATGACCGGAGCTGAGGAGAAGAACGAAATATAATGACAAACGCATTGGTTTGCCTAAGAGAAAGGTTAATTCTTACATTGCACAGTCAGATTTAGGTCGTAAGTAGATGATCCCTCTGAGTTTATCGCCTCGCATCTGTAAGTCCCAGCATCGCGACGTTCCAGTTTAGTTATATTCAGAGTCGGACCTCGAGCTGTAAATCTCTTGTTGCTTGTACTCAATGGCGAACCAGATCTGGTCCACGTGTAAGTTATTGCTGTAGGATTTCCAGCTGCTAACACAGATATGACGAAAGGTTCACCCTCCATTCCGACGAGTTCGTTCGGGTCCAGCGGTGAAAAGATTGGTTTATCTGTACGAGAAATAGGTAAACGTATAATAATTTTGTAATCGAATGGAATGAAACTTTTCCAAGGTCAAACATGAAAACCGCGAATCTGAGCTAAGACATTGAAGTTCGAATAAAACCCAGAAGAAGACATATTTTCTATACTTTATTCAACTTACATGCAATCGTAAGTGTCGTGGCATCGTGCACAGCGCTCTGCAGGATAGCGTTCCTTGCCTGGCAAGTGTACACTTCACCGTTCATTTTTTCATTCAATTGCAGCGACAGTTCAACCGAGGAAAGATATCCCCCGTGTAGTCCAGGTTTTGTATCGTTATGAGTTTCAGGAACAGGAATTCCCTGTTTCCACCATGACATTTCAGCAGGTGGGTTACTGCTGCTCGACTCGCAAATAAGTTGACCTAATTCACCGGCCCGAAATTCGTTTGGTACTCGCGTGATTTTCACTTGATCCGGGGGAACTGTAGAAAAACGTAAAAAAGAAAAATAATTATTGCTAGTACATGAAAGCAATATTGGCGGCAGTGAATGGAGAGTTGATTCTCCTCTTAGACATATTTTTCGAATTTCTCAAAAAAATTCATGACAAAATTTACTGGAAAAATTGAGTAACACTAGAATATTTTTTAGAATATCATCTATGATCATATTATAATTTTATGGGTATCCAGGATTATTTTCTCTGCAGCATTTTCAAAAACGTACAGTTTAACTTTTGGAACAGAATTGAAACTGTACCCAAAAAGGGGAAAAATTATTGAAGAAAAGATTGACAAGTTTAACGATGAAACTAATTAAGTATATCGAAGACTATGAGACTCACAGTTGACTTTGAGCTGTAACAGTCCAATAAGCGGTATTTCGACGGCTGAATTTGTGGCCTCGCATCTGATCCTAGCGTTGTTATCGGAAGCGTTAACAAGCATTGTAAGCTCACTGGAAACTGCGTGGTCGCGTGTCCGCACGTTTCCATTGACCTGAAAACATGTATGACGAAGGGGTAAAGTCGATGAATTGCAAAAATTATTGGTATGATATCAACAGATACGTGAGAACATTATACACGTACACCTCATGAACAAAAATATACTCAGTTTATATCAAAAACCATTATCGGACAGATGCCGATTGAAGAAAAGTCGTACTGATTATTAATTAAATTGATTTCTTATCGTATATTTGAGTATATATTAATTTAACATAAAGTAAAAGCTTAACAACTTGCGTGAAATTAATTAACAACTTAATACGCGTACAATTTCACCGAAAAAGATTAGCAGATTACAATCTACGGTCCCCTGAGGCATATCGTGTCAATTGCAATGCCTCGTCTATATAGGATTTCATTCTGTAGGAGTTGAAGCGAGCAAAAAAATTAAAAACTCGTTTTCACAACATCCATTCTTTACCTTTTTGTCATTCTTGTACCACGTTAAGGTAGCCGGAGGATTTCCTGCCGTTGCTGTGCATGACAGTTTCAGAACTGTGCCAGCATCGATATTGTCGCCGTCCACGTAACCAGTGACGACGATATCGGAAGGAGGATCTGTTTCGTAACGGGCAAAGAGAAAAGAAAAAGTGAAACACCACTTGGGAGAGGAACTTTTGATTAGGATCGATTAGAAATGGAATTATTGTTTCGATCACGTTTTCGCTAAAATATCATGCAACTGGAATTGAATGCCAATGGTCATAGGCTCGTACATTAGTGCGACATATTTTTGTACTACACAACAGATTTGATGAGAGGATTATGAAATTGCTGACGTTGATGAGGATGATTCTATAAGTTCCTTACAAATGACGTTGATGGTGTGCGTGCCAACGACATTTTCGGCCAATTTGTTGTTTAGCGCGTGACAAAGTACGACGATACTTCGAACTTCCGGGTTTATGTTGAACGTTATGTCCGACGTAGTTATCCAACCACCCTGGCTAGCAGGATTCGTTCTTGAAGTACTGTTGCGAAAGTTTCTGCCAGCCACCACCCACTTTATATCGGCTGGAGGATTTGAATTTTCCGTCGTACAAGTTATCTGCACCCTTTCACCTGCCTTCGCCTCCGTCGGGCCCGTGATTATCGCCCCGGTTGGAGCGACTGGTAATCGTAAAGAAAGGAAACATTATTACCTAAGATTAGAGATACAGAGTAAGATGTAAAATAATCAACGCGAAGAGGAAAAACTCTCATTAGCGTAAAGTAATTAGCCCTTCGAATTTTTGAAAGATCACTTTGGCCTGTTAATTTTCGAAAAACGTCGTCACTACGGCTTTGAAATACCTTCACAGCGCCCTTTTCATAAGCTTTACTCAGCATCGTATCCAACTTTTCCGTCTCGAAGCTCTGCAGAGTGTTATTAATTAATTTAGCCCTTGAATTGTGCCGGACGTTTTACCCAGGGTAATTTTTTTTTTTTAACTTCTTTCCGAGTATAATTTATTATTATTATCATTATTATTATATTTTGTATATGCAGTTCACTTTCCTTCTCTCTTCTTCGGTGAGATAATTCTCAACTGAAATTCTACAATTGCGAGGGAGAATAATGTATGTACATAGAAATGTAAGGGAAAGAGCGCGTTGATACTCACAAAGAACAGCCAAGTCGACGTGGACTTTGAGCGGCGTGACGCTCATGATGTTTGATACTTCGCATGTGAATCGCGCCTTGTTATCTGTTGCTTTTGCCTCGAAGGAAAGAACGTTTTCGGAAAAGGAAGCCTCGGTACGGTAGACCGTCTGAATTTGCTCGTCGTCTTTGAACCAAATAACCTGCGCCGGGGGATTTCCGCCTCGCGATCTGCAGACCAGATCAACCTGCTGGCCTCGTCTCACTGTCTCACCCTCCGTATAGCCCTCGATGTAAGGCTGACCCGGAGGATCTGAAGATCGTCAAAAGGAGAAAAAGCATTGAATCATTTTTTCCTTCTCTTTACTTTATAGATATTTTTTTTTTTTTACATCGCAATTATATTTCACAATCACTTTCAATCGCCATTGACAAACCCTTGTTTACACTCCGAGGATAACGAATATTGTATACATTCCTTCTTGTTCATTCGCGTTTGCGAGTGGTACCAATTATACTCCGTGGCAGACATGCAGGTTGGTTTCAATTTAATTCGTAAAAGAGAAGAAAAAAAACCATGGACCTTGTACGTTGTTAAGATGCATCGATACGTGGAGTCCATGACATGCATTAATTAACTCATGCTACAATCGTCAATGATGAAGAAGTATTCTCCACTACGAGGAGAATCCAAGTTGTGTTATCAAAGGTATTGCATAAAACACCTGTCATTAGGTATTATCGAAGGAAAGAACGTTTAAACCAGTTTGTACACGCTCTTCTTGGACATGGGGTGAAGACAAATTTTCATCTCGCTGCCTCTGTTGTATGTTACATGAATACGGGATGATGTTTCATTACCAGGCATTAAAGGTGAAAGGTCTTCTTGGGTGTGCGTGTGTGTGTGTAAAAGGAGAGTGTATCGGCATGTTTCTTTATTTGAAGAGACCCGATATAATTCTCTCGTATTTGATTGGAATATAGGGTCTTTTGAAAAAACGAGACTCATTTTCAGGCTGTTAAGCGCGTTTTTTTTTTTTTTGTTTTTCGTTTTTCCTTCATCTACCTCACAACCTGGCATTTCCCGACTCGACCCCCTGTTCCACGTATTCCCCAATTGCTTTTCACATTCAAGCATCCGGAATGATGAATGGGGTAAAATAAAAACGAGAGCAGAAATCTTTCGCGAATATTTGACGGCAAAAGGAGCTAATTTGACACGACGTCGAGTCGCAGGATTTGAAAAGGTTCTTCTCGCATTGTTTCGAACACACCGATACACTGCGGAGTATTGTTCGCTATTCGTAGTTAGCAACGTCAGCTGAGTTGGGCTCCGGGACTCGGAGCATCTAATGGGTTTGACACAACGTACCGTTTCCTATTATCATTGACACCATACAAAGGGAAGGAAAGCAGACAATACTCACAAAGGACAGACAGTTTTATTGTGGCTCGCATAGGCATGTCGACCGGGATGGCCGGGTGTCTGGCTTCGCAGGTGTAGTCGGTTTCATCGTCGTCGGCTGTCGGGACGATTGTAATTGAGCCGTGGGTGTCGTACTTCAACAGTTTCTTCCTGGATTCACCTGCCTTCGGCATTTCTTTGTCTGAAAAACGTTGCCGTTTATATTTGTCAGCAACATAAAATTGGCGAAATTGTTGTACCGTAGGTTGTCAGCCGAATACCAGTCTTGTCACCTACACTGGCTGATGGGAAAATCACAAGACGTTATGGGTACCTACTTGGGAGGAGGTAGGAAAAAAGTTGTCACGGTCTACCGATTGCGCGTGGTTTCATCTCGTATAAGCGATTAAATAGCGGTTTATGAGCTCGTTTATCAATTAGGATTTCGGAATTACCACCCGGAATATAATCAGAGTCTAGCATAATTCCGGGGTCTTTGCTGGAAGCACGGGTTCGGTGTGGTTGTATCACTCCTAGGGGCGGAAGTGTTCCTTCTTCCCTCTTCTGAGCTCCGTGTACGTATGGTAATTGAGAATCAATGTTATTCCTTCCGGGCTTCGACGGGGACTTAATACTTACCTGATACTTGCCAAGATCTACTTGAGAAATAGCACGTAAGCGGCCAGAGTGTCAGACTCGTGAAGGGAAACAGAAGAAAAAAAAATATAAATAAAATAAAAATCATAATCCTAATCCCCGTGAAGATTTATCAAACAATGTTCTTTCAAATAATACCGTTGCTACCTTACGAAAAAACCTGTCCATCGAATATACTCCAATATTAATGTCAAACAGTCATACACGCGGGATGTAATCAAGATCGATTTATTCTGCGTTTGTACGAACGCGTGTAATCGACGTGTGACAGCGGTGGGGCGTGGAGATATTAAATTCAGAGCTGAGCGAATTTGCATATTTGAAACGAATAATTTTCCCTTGTTTTTATGCAATTCAAGTGTAGTTAAAAATTTTACACACACCGCGAAGTCCGGAGTTACCGGCCTCCAACGGATTCCTGCGTAATTGCATAATTTCCCTGATGATCCAACAATCTGGTTAATGACAAAAGATACAGTAAGAAAAAGTGGGTACCGTAACCGAGTTAAGGGCGTATTTTCTCACTCAATTCGTAGTCCGACGTCTGGTCTTAAGCAATTCAACTATCGTAGAACAAGACTTGCGGAAAGATAATTATCCGGAATTTACAATTTCCCAACGTCGTCGCGATAACGAAGAGCGCGTTCAACAAGATATCTGAATACCTTGTCACATAGTATAATCACATTCCGGTCTAATTGCTAAACTAAAATGCAAAGAGAGAAAATTGAAACGAATCGTCAACGTTGAACGTTGAAAAGTGTCGCGTCGTCTCCGAATTCATCCCGGTTGAAAGACACTCGCCTTGATATTTCCCGTTGCGAAACGAAGCCGGTCATTGGTATGTAGTCCACTCTTTTAAAAGCTACTCCTCGCTCTTCGTCACTCGCAGACGGACGTGAAGAGAGCCATCGTAATTATTGATGATAGAGTATCGCAGGGGTAAGAGCTGGCCGATCGTTGACTCGAGAATTAAAAGGTCTAAAAGGTCAAAAAGACGAAAGGCCAAGGGCCAAGAGCCGAAGATTGGTCTCTGACGAAACTCACCATCCTCGGTTGGTATCGACTTGATGTCGGACGCCCCGCCCTTGACTTCAACGTTTCCTCGGTACCAAACTATCGTTGCGGCTGGTTTGGCCAACCTCACGGAACAATGGAGCTGGTAGGACTGGCCGACCTTCGCCTCGATTTTTGTGTGGTCCTGGTAGTTGCTGATCTCTACCTTTATCGGCGGTGCTAAAACAACGATAAAAGAAGGGTGTGATATATCGGTTAGAATGTATCGTTATGAAATTACCACTAGCTCTGTTCACACACCCCGAGCACCGCAGCCTCCGGAATCACCACCGCGTATGGTATAAACATCAACAACTAAGTACGCTTGGAAACAATTTGCAAGGCAATTGGAGTTGTTGATATTTGTTGGGACATGCTTTGGCAACTATTGGACGGCTTATCAACGCCTCTATTCTATACCATACAGCGGAGGATATAACCGAACCAAACACCGGCGTGCTCGTAGAATAATGATGTTTTCGCTCGGTGGTAGTTTGCGCAACGAAATTGGATTCAATCTTCCTTCCCTGTGCGGTTAGGATCCGCCTCGGCGAAATAGATTCCGCTAAATTATTGAGTGTAATTATTAATCAAGCTTCCGTTCATTGTAATATCGTATTTGCTCCTTTTTCATCCACTACGATAACGCGACTATAACTATGTATTGAAATTTACGTTACACAGGATCGTGTTACGATCCCACTGACAATTAACCGTTACAGTTACCTACTACGAGGCAGACTTTACCCAGACACCTTAATTAGCCTCGAACCCATAAGTTAGGGATTATGCAGACATCTTTCGGATGACTTTGGGCATTCTCATTCATCCTAGATGCCTCTTTGTCCGGGGTATACGTAATCGCACAACAAAGACAAGAAAAGACGAGGCAAGATGTGGGCAAATAATTGGACAGGGTATAACAATAGTTGAGTGAAATTTTACAGGCGAAAATATCAGTTTGCGGAGAGCAGCGTAGCCCTTGTTTGTCCTGCAGGGTGCTGGCATTTGGGAACAAGGAAAAGGAAGGTGGGTTGGCACTGCATCTTTGATGAAACTTTTTAAACTCTTAACGACACTTCCCTGCTAATTTTCACCATTGACTAAATTTCTTAATTAATCAACGCCAACATCTGGCCCAGCGCTGCATTAAGATGACAGCGAAGAATTGGCCGGCGAAAAACTCGTTAGCAATTTTTTCCCTACGCATACATATTATATAGAGCTAATTGAAATTTTCAGACTTTTTCTCTTCTTGCTGTTGAATTTCTTATACATTTATCTTCATCGCTTGCTACGTCTCGTTAGCGGATTTAAAGACGTGCGGGGCGCGGCTGAGCAATATGGCGTCGGACACGGTAATCAGCTGATCGTTCCGCGTATATAATGCGAATATCAAAAGCGGTGAAAAGTTTTTAAAACTTTTTTGACGAGTTTTATTTCGTTGCAATGAGTTGATGTATATTAAAAAATATAACATGAAAAGAACTTTTATAATTAGATACGGTTTTGTTTGAGTACACATTAATTACATTCACTGCCACCAGATAGCGTATCCCCGATATGATGGATACTGATTTTAAAATCATTCTCTTATAATTTTCATACTTTTCTTAAGATCGTTTCGATTCTTTACGAAAGACTTATACCTATATACGTATTGACGATGGGCCGCTTGACGAGCTTATAAGCTAAAGGAAAAGGAAAAAACGTGGAGGGGGTTTTAAGGTAGCAAAATAATTTTACCCACGTCGGTTCGCAAAGTACTTCAGCTAACTAGCCCCCAAATTTTAAGCCCCCTGAATTCATCTTTGGACTGATCAACAGAGCCCGCAACGAGTCGAAATTCGGGCAGAATGTTAGCGAATCCGTTTCCCAATCGATTATAATTATTTCCAAATAATCCTACAGAAGGCAGACCAGCAGGGTAAAAGTAACCCGAGTTATATGAATGGTAGTTGGTACATATAACGTTTCGAAGTCAAGCGGGTTATTTGGTCGGGGCAAATAGCTCGAGGCGTGTACGGTGGGAACCAACGACATGTCATAATAGATGAACCTACTCGATATGCGAGTAATTCAGCCACTAAGTGAGAGGGTTGATTAATCGAAGACCCTTTGATACCTAACGAGCTGAATTCACACTGTAGAGAAAAACTACCGGATTGACGACAGGCAAACGTCGATTATAGGTATAGTCATATAAGCGAGAGTGCGAGGAAGAGAGAAGGTGAGCAAGAGAGGAAGAGAAAAAGAGTAGAAGGTTTGCTCATGCCACCGGGGTTCCCTCAGGACTCAATTCATATTTGAAAACGGAGCAATGACACTGTTGGACTACGATTAAATATGCTGCGAACGAAAAGAGTGCGGGAGAAGTAGAGGAGAAAGAAACAGAAAAAAAAGAGAAAACGGAAAAAGAAGGACAGAGGCATTGGACACACACACACACACACACGCACACGCGCGCCATTAAGGCAGTTTGCTCAACCTAATTATTCAGCCTGGAAAGTTAGGCGGACTTGTACATCAATATACACATTCAATTACACGTATATTGGTGTAAGAACAAGTCCAACACTCAAATTTGAAATTTCAATCTGTGGTTAATTGACCAAAGGTCAATATTACAACCCTGTCCAGAATCAAGTGAGGAAGAATACTTTCCGGGTAAAATATTCGAAGTAAAATTTTCGATCACTCGTTTTAC
Organism: Neodiprion lecontei; assembly: GCF_021901455.1. Classification (NCBI taxonomy): domain Eukaryota; kingdom Metazoa; phylum Arthropoda; class Insecta; order Hymenoptera; family Diprionidae; genus Neodiprion; species Neodiprion lecontei. Next base: position 26,242,982 of record NC_060264.1, on the reverse strand, counting down.
GCTAGGAAAAATCCACCGTAAACATGTTTCGCCAGTTTATACATTTTCACTTCGGGATTGCGAAAATTTCCAAAAACTGTTTAAAAAAAAAAGGCAAGACAAACGGATGTTTACTTACTCTCCGTTGTAGTGTAACATATTAACAAATGCTTCGACTTTGCGTAGAGTACATTCGTGAATGAACTGTTTTACGTAAAACAAAAAAAAATTAAAAAAAAAATTAAAAAAACAGGATGAAAAAAAAAATCAAATTGCAAACCACAAATACCTTAATGTATATGTATACGTGCATCATTCCCTACGTTGGAGTTCAACCTGGCGAACTTTCGAGGACCATATCCATGCAGGTGGCTAATATTGAGTTCGAATCGAATTTCTGCTGGTGAGTTGAGGATAAGTACCGTAAACCGTGTAGAGGGTTGGAAAAAAGAGTGGAGAAAGGTGGAAGAGGGGGATGCGCGGCGGTGCCGTGCGATGCGAGATTCGGATTAATTTAAAAATTCCCGACATCAAGCTGCGAGTTACACCCGCTAGAGAGGGGAACTTTTTAACCAGTCAGCGAAAATTCTGACGTCTGTTCGTGTCCGGTTTTTCATTTTTCTTTTTCGGTTACGTTCTCCCACCCCCCCCCCCCCCCCTTTTTTTTGCCCGGAACTTCTTTTTTCCCTTTTCTTTTCTTTAGTTTTCTTGTCTGTTTTATTCGACGATGGCGGGGCGAAATGTAGATACGAGGGTTCATAGAGAAAGTGGAGGGGTGCACAGGTAAAGGCTTTTATGTCCATTTTCATTCCTGCAGACGGTATCGGACCAAAAAGAGGACGAAAGTAGCTCAATAAATATTCCTCAGGGGTGCAGACCGGGTGTCGGAACCGAGAGAATAAGAGAAGAGATGAGAGAAGTCTGGTCTTTGCTCTACACTTATCGAGGAACTGAAGTGGCATTCAGACGCTGACGAGGTTGGGAATTAACGCTGGACGGATTTCAAAAGTTTATAAGTCACAGGGATGGAAAATGGAGAGGGGTAAAGGAGAGTACTGCGGATATTAATTTAAAATTAAAGCCGACAATCGTGCGTCTGAACTCTTTTAATATATAAACTGCTTAGCAGTAATTTTGGCTGTATAAATATAGTTAAGTTTCACATATTTTTGTACATTTTTTTATTTTTACTTTGCATCACCGTTGCTGCTGTAAGAAAATTATTGGTTTCGGTTGAAAAACACTTTTTGTAATTTGAACGAATCTTTACGTTTTTCTTCGAGAATTCGAAATACAGGTTTTTAGAAAAATATCAAGTCTGTCCGACAAAGTTCCGCGATTATCTCGAAAACAGCAGGATGAAGTAAATTTGAAACTTACAGGATTTTATTTTTTGATGGGTATGAAAAATTGCCATGTCCTGTTTAATTTGAATTTCCGGTTTTACCGGAAATTAATCAATTCTCAATGTTGAATCGACAAACCTGTACTTTTTCTACACAATCAAATGTATTTTCCTCAGTTTATATACTTATAAAAAAAAAAACGCAATCATTTTTTGATTTTCAGAAATTGTTTTTTTCCAATTTTCTTTCAAAAATTTTGTGAAACACCTTGAACCCCCGATACTCTTAGACAATTATGAGGATAATACTGAACTGCATTTTCCTAATTCCGAAAAGTTGGCAAGGTTTCGCTGCTAAATTTGGCAGCTAGCATAGGGAAGAATAATTTTGTCATTGATTTTCTTTTGTTTCTTCAATTGCAACGAGACTGAATTTAATTATCAGCAGGCTGAAGCAGGAAAACAGTAAAATTCTGTTGCAAATTATATAATATTTGCGACAGTTATCGTTTGTGAAATAAATAAAAAGAATACGAAAAGCTTGTTTAAAAATATAGCCTACTATTTATGTGCGTACGAAAAGATTGAATTTTTTCTAAACCGCGATGGTTGATTCTTGTTTTTCCGCACTTCTCTAAAATTCCAAATTTTTAAAATCACGAGCGAAGAAAGGCAACTTGTTCAGCCACGATGTTTCGTAGGGGTTTTTTTCACACAAATTAGAAATCTGAGGAGCGATTTCGTGTTGCGTATGGGCGACCGTATAACCCGCGTAAGCATAAGAGGAATAGACGTCAGGGAGTAAAAGCGGGGGTTTGAAACCAAGAAGGAAATCCTCCAGCTCCGTCTCTCTATCCGCCGTTCTATGAGTTAGGGGTAGGCAACTTCCTTGGCAATATTCACGGACCAACGACCGCGGGGCGACGAGCGCACTCATCCTTACGATAAATATCTCCTTCTCTCCTCGGCTGTAGGACGTATACTGGCAAAAGCGCGGAAGGCGAAGCTTTCAGTCTAAAAAGCTCAAATTTCCTGACGGCGGCTGCCGTTACTGCTTTTCGGAATTAGTCTTCGGGATAAAAAGAGCCGCCGTGTGTGTACCTGAGTGGCGAGCCTGGGTCTCTATCTTTTCACACTTTATACGCAGAGGTTACAACGAATCTCACCTCTCGGGAAAAACAAAAATGGCTGACACCGATGGGAAAAAAAAAAAAAAAAAAATACAGAATAAAAAGTAGACGCATGAATAAATAAATTCACTGTATCTAGGGCAAGAAAATTTAAGCGAACGTCTCCGAAAGTTCTGTAAAAGCTTGCGGCAATTTTCTCCACCACGTTATAAATTTTGTACTACACAGAATCTTGGGAAGAAGTTTCTTTATTTCAACGGGTTTTTCATTTCCCAGAAGGATCGTTCTAAAATTCATGTTCATTCAACACACGCGTTATATTACGATCGTAATATAAACGTCGAGTAACGAAATACGACTTTGCAAAAAAATAAAAATAAAACAAAAAATAAAAAAACAGAAAAAAACCAATACCGTTACAAATTTAACGTTCTCTGTTTATCGGTCGAGTTGAATCGACGTTTCGGTGACGTATTAAAAAAAAACAAAAATCTTATTTAGATGTAAGAATTGAAATTTCAAGTTAGAATTTAGCCGGAATTGTAATCGGAAATGGTGCTGAAAACAATTATTGTTTTTGAGGAAGCAATTCAACGGCGGAAATATTTATAACTGCAATAATTTATAACTTTGTTTTTGTCGCGAGACTGGCTCTAGTATTCAGTGACATATGGTGTCCACCCGTAGTTCAATTCCGTGCCGTTCGACACTCATAAATCGCTTTCACCTAATATTCGATTTTCCCCAAAGTTCACCGTGCACCTAATGCTAAACGCGTTAATTAAACATCTCAAAGAATCGTTAGGCGAATATAATTGCAAAATTAACTTCAACAGCTTGAACAACTTTGCCGGTATACGAATCGCGGAGTCGAAATCGGTCGAAATCATTTACCCGGAACGCCCTGTATTATACGTATACACTTAAATCGGGATTTCAGGATTTTACTTTCACTCACTCGAATGGGGCATTTCATCCCCATTTCCGTCCTACCTTTTCCACCCTGTTTTTTTGCTCCTTCTGTATACACCTGCATACACGTATGTACGTACATACATACAATACATATAGGATATACATAGGTATGTAAATACCTGTATATATCGCGGAGAAAAGCTACGCCTTAGCTAATTCCCGCACCCGGTGGCTGTAGCCTCGAAAACTTTTTATTATACTCGAGTAATTAGACACAGGGTGTAGAAAAATAACAGGGAAACGACGACAACGGGGACAAAAATAATAACGGTAATGGTCATATAGGTGAGGATAACATTGAAATTGGCAAGGATGATGATAATGATTAAAAAAGTACCACATTACGCGTCACTCGACTATACCCGTACAGAGTGATTGGCTGACAATAAGAATAGAAATGAGCGGTAACTAACGGTCGAATAGTCTAACGCGCATGCGCTGAATTTCTCAAGGAAAAGCAGTCGCGTCGCGTTGGCAGGTTGACCAACCGTCACAAGTTTAGATGACAGGTCGCCGCGATGTATGTAACCTCAAAAATGTTGGTATTCCTGACCTAGAATTTTAGCGCATGCGCGTTGGACAATTCGACCGTTAGCTACTCATTCCGTATATAATGAGCCAAAACTTAGGCCTGTGCCCGTATTACACACTCGGCATTTTAACCCATGAACTACGAATACACGAATGCCTGACCTGATCAGATAATGCCCGGCTGACCGCCATGCCGCCTACTTCACGTTGCATACGTGTACGCGGTACATGGAACGCTGTTGTAACTGATAATTTCATCCCTTGCGTACCTCACACTGACAGCGCAATGACACGAGGTCCATTATTATTAACGTTGTTACCGTAATTATCCCTAACACGCCAGGGATGTCGCTAATTATCAGTCTCCAGTTTCGGACTTTCTGTATTTTGATGCTAAATGAGTGACATCGATTTTCCAGTAAAATCAAAAAAAAAAAAATGTTTATTTCGTCATCGGTACAGGTTTTTTCGCTATCACGATTGCAGATATTTCGTATCTTTTTACTGACTAAGATAATGGAGGAGAATGTAAGTTACCAAAAATACATATGTTAAACTCGAAGAGTTGATCCGGAGATTCTTGATTCCAAGTTATCTATTCTTTCGGCAAAGTGGGCGGTAGAACAGAATGAATAAAGAAAAGAGCGATTCGAAAATAACTGACGATGGATACACGCACGTAAAAGTGCGCATAATAACTGCATATACATATTGCGTAAGCGAGAAGGGAAAATTCATAACTTTAGAAGGAACGGAGATGTGAAGAAAAAAAAAAATCGGTACAATACACCCACGTATTTCTTTTTCGAGAGGAATTTGAAAAGATCTCTGTACGACGCAGTGGTAGCTATAATAAATATGCGCGTGGGGCAGGAACATATTGCGATTTTTCTCGGGGTTGAATTTGCCATGCGAAGACCAAGGGGTTTATGTGTGTATTTAGGTTGTTCCTCGGCATTCTTCGTTCGCCTTTTTTTTTTTTTCTGTCCCCTCCTTTCTTTTTTTCTTTTTACAATTACCACAGTGTATGAAATGTAAATTTCTTTATTTCGGCATACTTTTTACCTGCCCGGATTCGTGGCTAAGACTTTATCCTGTAAACTACCGCTGCTACAAAACTACCCCTCCCTCTTAACCAGACAAGAACACGAGCCTTGGCTGCTTGAAATTTTTTGCGTTATGCCTGTAAGGAATGCTGGGATTACATTGATCTTAATCTCGTCGTTTCGCACACTTTTGCCACTTTTCGTAGGAATTAATTGTCATCATGTTCATTATTTTTTCCCTGTTAATTCTAGTCCGAATTTGATCGTATTGAAATTTTTTGTCACGTGTCCTGTCAAGGATTCATCAGTTGGAGAGTCTGGTGAAAAAATTAATAGCAGCGAAGATGTTGAGATCAGGGTTTCAAAAAGTGAAACTGAAGTTAGTCGACTTCAGTTTTATCAAAGGGATCATACATTTCATTCGAAGAACACTTGTTGAAAAAAATAGATATTCGAAGAAATTGTGCAGATTGATTTAGGTAATTAAAAAGAATAAATTCTCGATATTTATAATTCCAAACCCTCCCCCCTCCCCAAAAAGACGACTTTTTCAATTTTAGAACGTCCATTTGTGATCAATTCAATTTTTGTACTCGCGTGTGTTGTAATTTGGTAAAATTCCGCTGCTGTAACGTTGTTTATAACGGGTCTCGTATTATTATATACAACAGGAATCGTTGAGGCTGTTGAAACGTCTGTATTGCATGTGCGGAGAGTAAAAAAGACTTTCTTTTCAAGTACCTAGTAGTAGCGGCAGCAGCGGCGGCAGCAACGCAGGCGTCAATTGTGAGCTGAGTTGCAGCGAGTAAAAAGCTTTTGGCTAGAGAAAAAGATGGGAAAATAATAAAAATAAAAAAAATATATAAACATACAAAAAGAAACGTATCCTTTATCCTTGCACGTTTCTACGTAACACGTAGAGTATAGGTACGTTATACTTTTATAGGTGCGGTTTTCCAGCAGGTTGTTTGAAAAACAAGGCTTGAAATTTAAAACACTATTATACACAGAGGAGAAATTTTTAATTTTTTTTTTTTCACATAAGGTGTATGCATGCAAATTACCGAGAACTTTACACCCAGGGAATGTCTCGCTTAGATGTAAAACCGCGTCAAGCGTATATATACGAGTATACGTCGGAAAAAGTCCACTCGAGCATTTCATTAGGAAAATGGTTCGTCGACGCGTGTGAGACGCAGGGAAAATAACAAACGTATTTTGTTAATACGAAAAGACGACGCCGTATATATCTGAACGTACTTTATACCAGCGAAGTAGTATGATTCTGCACATGAAGTATGGTTCATTATTACAGTTTAAAATCGTGCATGAGGTACAGTTTCAGACAAAAAAAAAAAACTCTCGTCAACTGTACACACCCACGTTTTACAACATGTATTACAAATAAAATTGTCCTTTTCTTTCCTACTTCTTCTCTTTACATTTCAATACGAAGACCCGATATTTCTCAGGGTGGTGACAGTTTTAATCAAATAAAATTCCCTGACTTTTCTCGTCAAAAAATTCACAACTCTCTGATCTCTTTTTCACGAAACTTATTACGTGATGTTAGGTGGCTTTCAGCACTAAAAGCTCGAGAAATTATTGACTTTCAATATACATATAAATTTCGATTCAAAAACACATGGTATTGCTTCGTTGCGCACGAATAATTAGAATTTGAACAATACCATTTTCGAAAGTTAGTTTAACTAAATATACGAAGCAAAGTTGAAGTTTGAAAACAATTTATAAAAAAAAAAAACAAATTTTTTCCCTGTGATCCATCACAATTACCTGACTTTTCCTCGACTTTCCTCTATAGACGATATTCCCTGACTATTCTCGATTTTCCCGGTACGTTGCCACCCTGTTTATGTACTTGACGAAAACAACTTGGGCGAATATATTTTGCGAATCCAATTTAGAATCTATATCAGAGACGTTAACTTGGATAAATTACGAAACGGAGAATACGACCTGCTCAAAGAACGTATTTCGGTGGAACGTTTCTCACGGAGGATATTTCAAGACGAAGATAAATTTTCGGCGCTCTCCTTCGCTCCAGCAAAAAAAAATTAAAAAATCACCGAACCACCTTTTTCCCTTCGTTTAATATAGATTTCAGTATTTTTTGTTATTTATATACATATATACATATATAAAACACATCAGCCGAGATAATCAATTTTCCCCAGGTTCAGAGCAGGTACATACATACATACACGCAATATCGTTCCGCACGACGTATAAGAAGAAAGAAGAAAGAAGAAAGAAGGCTAGGCCCGGATGAGAAAAGACGAGAAGAAAAGAGAAATAGGAGGGCACATACATATATTAATTAGGTTAGGCAAGGCTTGCCCGTAACGATGCGGGATCGCTCGTGCGCGATATATTGGCGACTCGGGTGAGTTAGTATTGTGCGTGTTTCCCGCACGAGTGTTGCCGGCTGCCCCCAGGAGATTGGCAAGTAACAAAGCACATTCTAGCCAGCCACGCGAGCGTGCCCTGAGCTAAATTGAAAACACTGTTTTTATTTGATCCGCGTAGGTATTACTATGGCTGAACCGTCGGTTAGGTAGGAGGTGTACCTACCGACCGAGCTGCACAGGGTGCGCGCGTTCATCCCTTAAAATAGTGCCTCTGTGCCAGCGCTGCGTTTGTTCTGCGTTATTACGTTTCTCCCTTTCTCTGTTTTTCGCGTCTTTTTCGACACTACGAACGTATATCTAGGTATATTCCCTCATCTGCGCTGTTGAAATCTGTATACCCAGCACGAATATCGTGCGATACCTACGCGGTGAATGAAGGGTGAAACAAAAAGTAAAAGGAGAAAAATAAAAGTAAAAAAAAAAAAATAACGTACACCGGACAACGGAGAATTTTGTAGGGAATATTCGGGCTCTTTGCGTCAACATTTTTTTTTACACTCTCATGTAGCAGAGATGCCTTGAATAGTTAGATCGTGTTATAAATTTTTTATCATCAATTGAAATAAAATTGAAGTAAACATGCCAGATTGAAAGCCATTGCATGCATACACGATCAGGTATATCCGTATATTACGAAATCACTAAATTGCGTGTAAACTTTGCAATCAGGTTTTTTTTTTCTACGGAATAAGTAAAATACAATCTGATTAATTATTTGAAGTTTCTCTGCTCTACTATACACGCATAAAAGTGCAAAATTGAAAACTACAATCAGAAAAGTACTTCGAACGTGGAATTCACGTGATTTCTCCATAAAACCGAATGAAATTTTGAAGAAATCTGTATCACCTCAAAATATGCGAATAATCAAATATTCAATTAGTGAGAACGAGAAATGAAATTCATATTTCAATTTTTAACAAACAGCGAAAAGTTTTGGTAGAATCTTAAATTTGAAGGAGATAAAAAAAAAAAAACTGAGGTATAACGTTACGTGAAAATATTAAAGAAGTTCACTTTCAAGAAGACCAAAAGAGCCAAACAATTCCGAGTGATCTCTAATATTTTTCGTACACATTTCTTTATATATTTGTGACTAAGTTAAGAAAGAGTATAATTATCATTTTCTTCGGTTTGAAAAGTTTCGGAAAAATTCATCAGCACTCTCGTACGCAGGACATCTAATATTTTTTTAGGTATCTAGACAGATACCCAGTTGCGAATGTACTATGCCACCTACGTCACACCAAAAACTAGTGTAATAACAGTAATAATTATAATAATAACACTAACAATAACAATAATAGTACGGCCCCGAAATCGCAGAGTTGTTTACCAGTCAAATTGTGCTTGAAAAATTCGCGTCAATGAACAAGAACCGCGAGAAGGTTGTTGGTTTTGGTAACCTTTGGGAATACACAGTGTAAATCATATCGTAAAAGCTAATAGAGAGAGGTATCTAGAAACGCGGATACGGGGTCGCGGTTCGTGGGTGGACAGGTGAGTATTGTATTATGCGCAATGGTACACACAATGCGGGCATGTAGAACGTATGTTATGTATGTATGTATGTACATTGGCTCGGAGCCGGTGCTCGAGGGATCGAAATTTTCGTCGTCACCAACAATCGTTGTTAGGAAAGTTGGTTCCTCGGTATGTCCGTGACTGTATAACACATCAAGCAGGACTGGATGATGGTTGACAGCCTGAAATAGTCCCCAGCGTCGAATGGTTTGAGTGACACAATTGAAGGGTACAGTTAGGTGCACTCCCAATTCACCATCAGCGAGCTTTTCCGTCAGAATGGTTGGTACTGGGTCGTTGCTGCTGCTGCTGCTGCTGCTAGTGCTGTTGAAGCTGATGCTGCGAGTGGTATTAGAGACAAAAGCTCCGGCACGTTTGTGTGTGACGTATTCCTCGAAAAATTATACACGCGTATGCACATTCATCATTTTCATTTGTCACGGGAAAAATAAACAGGGTTGAAAAACAGTCGGTAGATGAACGAACAAACCGTGTGATGCTTATCGCCAGCGTAACAGGTAAATTGTTTGGCATGCAAATTTGTTCGACAATACGCAGAGTTGATGATCAAACCCTGTACTTGAGAGTTCGTACAGAAAAATCCGAGCGCCAGACGTCACTGCAAGATAACGCATGTCGAAACAGTTTTCAATCATACTGGCTTCCAGAGGGGTAAAAAGTGAGAGAAATTTGTCGAAGAAGATTATGCGGTTGGTTTTTTATAGTTTCTTTTTTCTTTTTTGCTTTTATCAAACCAGGAAATTATACAAGATCGGGAGATAAAATATCACTCGTTATACGTATGCATGAACTTGACTGCACAAAGGCGTGCAGTACAGATCTCTCCGTTTTGATTATAGATGAACGATTTGAATAGCTTTGATCATTATTCATTGTTCCGATTCGACGATGCGTGTGAAATGCACTGAAGAATTCCGCTTTTAGGCCGGAGGAGAAGCTGAAACGATATATGATGGACAATTTTCGTAGAGTGTGACATCTTGCACATAGAGACGGAGGTTTCTAATGGCGAAACGTGTCTGAATGCCCGCGTGCGATAGGGTATGTAGGTACGTACATACATCCATTTATCTCGCGAGTACAACGAAGGTGGCGTAAGAGGCGTTTGCAATTTTCCGATTACACGACACGCACGGTCGTTGAGATGTTTCTAATGGAGCGAAGCGTCGAGTAGAGAAGTGCGACAATTCATCGAAGCGACACTTGCCCAATCAGAAGCCTTCGGGTGTAGCAAATTTCTCAATTACGGGTGCGGGAAGTTTTGCCTGCCTCCTCCGACGTTCGGCTCCGGTGCAGAAAGTACCTCATACCGTCAGCCCCGCAACCAAGGGGATGAGAGGAGGCTACACACGGCGGTATTCTGCAGCAGGACTTGTTTGTGCTCCTTCTGACCTTCCCGGCAATATATACCAGCAGCAACGGCGTACAAACCAGCCAGGGTATCCTTTACTTGGCAAGTATCCCCCGCTCGCAAGGGTAAATAGTCTGTGAAGCAGACCGCGTTTGAAACCCAAGCCATGCCACGGCGCGGTGTCTTATGTACACACGAAACACCCAGCCGCCAATTCCTCGAGGTTCGCGTCCGCGAAATATCTCCTCCTCCATCTCCGACACCATCTCCGTTTCAACCACCGTACTACTGGTTGTCGTACCTACTCTCTGACCTTCTCCTATATACAGGTACCCTGGCATTTCAACTATGGGGTATTTCGGCGAAAGAAGATCTGAAGATGGCTCATGATATTTCCCGAGCAAGGTACGGGGCTTTATTGCCGGGAGGGCTTTATTGCAGGCACGCGTCTCTTTCGGTTCAGAAATATCACCGATGTCGGGGGCTGCTTTGCCCCTGGCTTTCACCTTCTTTGGCACATTTTCCTTATCCCCAATTAAGAGGATTTATACACCCGGATCCTTATCGAGCGTTCGGCTTTTCATTCTAGAATATATTTTTCGGTGTGCCGTACATTTAAAGATACACCTTTCAGTGCGGTGAGTTCTCTGTGAGGGTTCGGACCTTTCGAATTTTATCCATTTCTCCGTTATACGCATTTTTCGTATTCATGCTCAACGCCTCGAAAGCGTGTCGGAATGAACTCGGCGATGAGCTGATAAAATTCGAAGTATACTCCCCGCGACGAAGAGAGAATATTAAAAAGCTGATGGAATAAGTTTTTCAGAATTACAGAAATCAGTTGTTCGGGGAGATAAACCTCGGGCCACAAGCTCGGACTCGAATATCGATCGGAGTCGGCATTAGTTTAAAACGAGAAAAACTTTAAGCTTCCAATTCTTAGATAAGCATGTACATATACATACATACATATATATATGTGTGTGCGTATGCATTGCATATACAGAACAAGAGGAACAGACGATAACATATTATTTACCGACAATATACCTGTAACAGCTTCGCGAGTAAGACGATAACTACACGTCTACGACTTCAAGGGTCCGGCAGATCACTGGTAAAGCTCGAGTAGTCCAGACAGGCAAAAAAAAAAGTCCAAATTTGATACGGGGGTTCGCATCACTGACCGTATATTCGGATCCTCGTGGCAGATTTGATTACCTTCTTTCTTTACCCTTCTTTTCACCCCGCACCAAGAGTCGAGGAAAAAGAAAACTTGTTTTGCCGAAGGCAACCGACGCGCGAAGCTCGTATCGGGAAGTTCTTTCGATACACTGCGTACGAAATGCGACATCGTTTCGAGAAATTATGGGAAACAGTTTTGCGAGGGACTATTCACCATAAGGAAGTGATCCGAAGTCATTGAAAGTCACTGGAAGTTATTGAAAGTTACCGAAACTCTAAGAACTTCCTCAGAAATTAGTGGGTAGAAATGTCTCAAGGGTAGTTTGAACACGGAGGAAATTATTATGATATTCTACCAAGTTTGGAAGACGAGAATCACGAGTCGGAGTAAGTCAGTTAAGCCTGTGAAGATCGCGGTAAGTGATTCGAAACCATTATTAATCTCTGCAACAATTTTACTCCATCAGCTGTAGGATATTCCAAATGTTAACGACTAGAAACTAGCTTGGTGAATTATTACGCAATGCAATCCCTCGGTGGATCACGAGGGAATTGGAAATAGTCGGTCAGAGTCGTTTTCAAAATCAGAGGAATCACTTGTTCTCCAAACAGCAAACAGTAAGTAGCTCTCAGCTCAAGCAGAATCGATGCGGTGGCTGAAGACCTCCATTACGTCCGTTAGAAAGAATCCAATAACCTTCCAGCTGCCAGGGTATGAACTTTAAATTACACTCAACCGGTCGATATGACAATGAAATTATTTCTCAATCAAAGGCACCGAACGTCACTTCACCCGACACCGAAAACTGCCTTAAACCGTGTCTAACGATGACGGAAGTTGCGAACTGTTGTTAACGGGTTCGAATTCAGATAGCGACTAGATCTTATCGTGGTATCTCGGAGTATCCATAAGTTACGCTGTTAGGTACATTCCCCTCCTCGTTAAAGAGCGACTCGCGATTCGCTCAGGGTAAACATAATGGTAGCAGAAAAGAGGGAAAGAGGGAGAGGAGCCATCTAAAAGGGTCGATTGGGAGGGAAGAAGAAAAGAGAGGAAAAAAAAAAAAAAACAAATGGTAGAAGAGACGGGCAAACAAACAAATAGAGAAACTCGCACACGTTCGGTAGTTCTCGCGAGTTTATCGACACTATCTACGGTACACTTTGCCCATCCATTCTTTCGTGCGGAGAGGTTTGCACGCGCTAGTATGCCGCGTGTGTGTATTTCCCTGTTGTTCCGCCGGTCGATCCGAGGCTCAAATCCTGCTCTTTCGACCACTTTCGAATAAAGCGAAACACAAAAGGGACCAAGAGAGCGCGCGTAACTCGGACCCGTCCGAACCGAAATAAAAATTGGTGGAAAAATAAACAAGACTGCCAAATGTCCGTCTGACTTCCACTTTTCCCGGTCACAAAGATGTGTCCCTGCAGACGTATGGATCCTTTATGGAGACACGTGTACATATTCAACTATTTATGGAAGCGGAAGAGCCGGGAGGAGAGTTGGACAGTTTTCAAGTGGCCTATATAACTTCCGAATCCCCTAGCGGATCGATGGATGGACTGACCGTTATCCGCCTCTTCTTGACATCCAAGTTTTCATCGCGTTTCGAATACCACTCGTCCCAAATCCGGAGTGTTGTTGATTGGCGGCAAACTTAATAAAACAACTGGTACCAAGGAGACCAAATCCGGTACATCATCTAACCTATAGCCTTCAAAAGATATCCACGACCTTTCCAACGAGTACTTTTGGACACTCGGAATCACGGGTATTTTAGAACATTATCATGTTTTACAGCATAACGCAATGTGTGAATTAGGTCGAAAAATGACTCAGTGTTCTTCGGCGAATCGTTGCTTGAGGAGCCAAGTTGTACCAACCGTAAATTCAGTGCCGGTGTAGCCAGCTTGAGAATTACTTTCGGAGCACCGATGAAGTTAGAGTCGTTAATATCATTCGAACGGAATAGAACCGAAGAGATCGATGAGAATCACCTTCGAAGCTGATAGATTTTCGAATAACCACCGCGAGCCATCTGTCTGTATCAGGTAAGTTATATGACCACTTAAAAAGCGTCCAACTTTGTTTGCTCAGCTCGAAAAGTCCTTCCCGTGTGTACAATCTTAAATCTTTGAATCGTTTTCCCTTTCCATTCTACTTACCCTTCTCCTCTTTTGCCAATGTTGGAGCAGTCAGTCACAGGACTTGCGTCTTTTCAGAGTCTCAATTTTCTTCACAGACACATAACCGCCAGCGTGTCGACGAATGTTCAACACACGTATTCCTACACGCCACGGAGGGTTGAAGGAGAAAAGCGACTTTGGCCTGTCCTTTATAGAGGAGGCAAGGCGAGGGTCACGTCGGGCACGGTACGCGATTCGCATGGTAACGCGCGGCTTCTCGGCCCCGTCGGTTAGCTTGACAACTTACTTAGGTACAATTCCTTGTTCCTCGAGGTGTCGGACCATTTTTTATCCCCGCCCAGGGTCAATTTCTCAAACGTGAATCCCCCACATGCGTTGCGCCTATGTATTTTTGTATGTATACATACCCATACATATGTACGAAACACCGGTTACATGCCCGCCGTTGCGGGGTTCGCAACACGCTCGATAGGAAATTGAATGATACCATTCCGTCTTTAAACGTATTTGAAACGTGTTTAGGTACCGCGGACATAGCCGGAATACGGTCAATTAAGAATCCGCTCACCGTAGGTATATCTTCGGATTCAAGAACAAGAGGATAATCGTTAGACGGAACTGAGTAGTCGACGCGCAGGAATGTAGTGCTGGTTGTTGGCTATTAATTAACGTGCACACCCCACATCACCGTCGGCATGTATCACTTTATTATTTACTCCGTTTACCCGAGATCCGTCGGACTCGGGATCCGCGATTAGACTGCTCGCTACGGCCCTGGCAAAATTCGGCCATACCTTCCCCCACCACTGCTATTCATCATTCATCCGGGTTATAATCTCGTGTTGATCAACAGTGCTCAACGGGTAGTCAAACACTACAGCCGTTGACGTACTATTACGTTCGCACCCTTTGTCGTTTTCACCGTATGAGGGTAAAAAAATTAATTAATCTCATATAACAGTTGATGTTTCGGCCGGGTTTGTAATTTCCAATTAAGGCTTGTGTTCATACCGTAAACGTGCCTACCGTGTGCTCGTGTATACACATATTATTATATAATGTTATGTAGCGCCAGTAATATTATAATGGCTCCAGGCTATCGATTCACACGGGATTTAATATAATATCGGATGGCGCCAATGCAGCGGTCTGCGTCTTCTTCGCATTATTATGTATACATGAGCATGTGCGGGTGACTAAGTACATAGCAAGGTACATGATATGACGAGGTGCATTTCGTGGAGGTCTTCCGCTGCTCTAGCAGCTCTCTGAAGTGTTCGTTCCGCATAAGCTCGGCAGCTGTATTGCAAGGAGGTACATCACTACGGGATGAAGAACGAGCCATTTTCGTCATTGATGAAATTTCGGCAGAAAAGGAAGGAACAAATAATATGTACACCGGAATTGAATAAAACTGTTAGATCCTGCGTCGTTGTTTCAAAGAACAAAATAAACGAAAATTTTGAACGAAAGGTCCAGCAGTGATTTATCCTGATCATACCTCTTAGCATTTGGAGGGTTAAAATATATCATCGAGTAGACTGAGCCAGGTGAAAATCTCTCGAAGCAACGTCCGCGAAACTGAATTGGGGTTGGGCTGTGTTTGGTATAAATTTTGTCCCTCCTATCAAATTTCTAATATATATATATATATATATGCCTGTAGCATAAAGTGTGAAGTTTCCTAATCATCGTAGTAGTAGGTATATACGTTTACAAATTGTTAATAACATCGAGGGCCAGGAGAGAACGGCTGATTGTGAGTTTGCCTCAGAGAAATTATGGTTAAAGTTATATGTTAGTACGGTACTGAACCCAAGGCATATTATACTCACTGAACAGAAGATAGGAAGAGTCTGGAACCATTAAGCAAACCGCTCTCCTTCCTCGGAGGTTGGGAGGGTGATGCGCGGGCTATTCGCTCCACCGTGAAGATGTCGATACTGCACGAATTCTTTTCCAGCTCCTATATCCTCCTCTTTTTATACTCTCTGCTTCTTTATCTTTCTATATTTCTACACGTATATATATATATATATATATATAGGCATTTTTTTCGTCGTTTCCTCACTCGTTTCTTTTCTATATACCATAGCAGTGTATACACGACGCTTCTACCTCGAAAACATACCAGAGTATTCATCTATGTGGATCAAATCTGGCAACGGGCAGAGAATCGATTCAGCAGAGTGATAAAGTGACTTGAAAATCACTAATCTAAAGGAGAAAACTTGGCTTCCGGAGTAAAATCAGCAGTGAATGACTCTGGTTGACACAGCCCGAGTAAAGGTAAATTTCATTTGCTAGTGCATTTTATGACTAATCGTAAATAAATGATTTCAACTCTCTGCAGCGTACAGAAATGCATTGAAAAGTTTTCCAAAGGAAGCCGTTCGTTTCTTCCGTCTTCTCTGTTCTGTAATTATTTGACTATTATCGTTCTATTCTACTTGTTCTGCGATACTTTCCATGGGTTGCGTTATTTCCATACCCGTAACTCGTACGTGCATATGTAAATTGAAACTTGCATAGAAACACAGAGACTCTATAGCTATGCAGAGAAAGAGAATGAGAGTGAGATACCGATTAAGTGATTTCCGAAGAAAGAAGACGTTGCAACCGGCTTGTGCTAATCTTCTTGCAAGGCTTGCACTTTCCGAAACATAATTGATAAAAAAAAATCCGAAAATAATAAACGATAAAATCTGGTATTTGTGAGAGGAATTTAAAAAATTCACGGATGATATACCGGCATCATCGTCATCTTGACGTCGACCTCGAAATTCGTATCTACCGTAAATCGACCCTAGCGCTTATGCCCGTAATTCCCTGCAAGGAGGGCAAAGACGTGGAATTTGCACACGCACAAGAGCGGTAGGCGAGGAGGAATATCGGGGGTCCGCCGACATTATATCATCCACGGTAGATCAATCAAGAGTGTGGTTATCGAAAATTCCGGAAGTTAATACCGGGGAGCAGTTAACGACGTCGCTAATAGTCGCTCGATTCGAGGGTAGACGACGACGTGCATCTACCTATAGGAGAGAATTTTCCAACGAGGCGTGAACGACGCTCGGCACATCAGCTTCCCTCGTCTCCGTTCAGTAGCGCGGTGATAACCGAGCTTCGCTTTGTGTACCTCAACAAGTCCCTAAACGATTTTGAGATTAAAATCGAACGGCGAATATGCCTGTCGTGACGACGCGACACCCTCCAAGGTGTAATGTTATACAAAAATCGGGTCGATCAGATTCGAGGTGGCAATTATTATTGGCTCAACTATCAGACGGGATACGATAGAAAAGAGGAAATCCGTCATTTCGATCCGCAAACATGGCGACGTTGCTGCGGAGACGAGATAAATTCAACCGGATGTAACGGTTGAGTGATTTATTCAAAATCGACGGTAAATGTTGTTTTCGATCATGCCACTGCCGGGAAGCATAGCGATGCTTGAATCTTTGAAAATTTAAATCCTGTTCAATAGAGCAAGTGGGTCAAAGTTCTGAGGTGGGCTACGGATCGAACTAAGGCGGCCATTACGTGACGTTCGGTTTTATGCTACGACTTCGCGCGCTTGATTCATATCGCTGTTTCTGTTACGTATTCGTGGATAATATCAATTGCGGTGAGGAAAAATACATGTGTATTGATAAATTGGAAAGATGCAGTATTATGTACGAAACAGTTTACATCGCATTATCTGCAGGATCGTTGAGAAAATGTGACAGAGAAAGGCACCGACGCGAATGAAATTGCGGAGTTGGTGACGCGTGGAAAATCCAGAAAGCCGTTGCAGGTTGTGCTTATATAGACATGTGTACATACACATTTATCAACGGCGGAAGATAATTGTCCGTTTTCGATTATCCCCGGTCGGATGATAGCGAGGGTACGGAAGGGGTTGCCGGGCGGTAATCCGGCTTAGGAATTGCGTAAAATATCATATAGCGGATATTCTGAAGGCACACATGTGCGTTTTGCGGTGAACAAGGATTTTCTCATGAATCAATAACATATGACTGGCCGATTTTTTGCTTCAAAACCGCGTGATCACGTGACGATAAATGGCCAGGGGTTGTTGCCGGTTGTCCCTGTAGAAGCTTGCCGCTTTTCCTTCTCTCCCTGCCCGAACGGAACCTAGGCCGGTTTCATCTGGATTTTGTTTATTTTCCGCGTGGCGATTGGGAGATAACAAAAATCTCTCCATCCGCTGCGCTTTGTACAGGTCCCGACGAGGATTGCGAGCATCCCTAAGGGTTACACCTTTCCGAGAATGGGAGTTTAAGTAATTGAAAGACCTGCAGCGGCGCGTAGTAGACCATCAAATTCTATGCTCTAAAACTGTAGCAGTTTAGGCTTAAGGAGGGTCGTTTTATAGAGCAGCTTTGCGAATTGATTCGGATGTAGGTTGGTCGATGGAAATAGCTTCGGTTTGCCATTTTACCTGGAGATATCTTCAGTCTGCTTCGCTTCGTCTCGATGTAGGAACCGAAATAAGGAAAAACACTTCGACTCAAATAAGTGTATAATGGGATAAAAAGAAAAGGGTTCTAAACATTTACTCCGGCTTTACAGAACATTTCGTCTGCTGTACAAATTTTCGAATGTGCACAATATCCGTGAAAAATACTCGGAGTGCTTTTTGTTTACTTATTTTTGTTTAATCTTTAGAAGAAGTCTGCTGACGTTTTCAGAAAAGCCACGAATCTGACTCGTCATTCAAGAAGCGAAAGAAGGAAATCTTTGTCCTTACAATGTCACCTAACTCTGAGGAAGTTATGGGTTATTCGGGAAACATTTTAATTTGTAACTACGTAGACGTTACATCTATATTTGCAAACGTACAATATTTGTCGAATAATTAATTAATTACAATCACAGACGGACTTATTTCACTAATTACTATACGTACAAGGGGGATGAGTGCCTAAGCAAACTCTAACTTTCGAGGAAGAATATATATACGCCTGCCTCGTTTGTGTTGATGTTTGCCGTTACATTTCGCGTGCCTTCCTTGTTCTCTTTTTGAATATATTTTCCTTGCAAGCATCTTGCAAAACCAACAACGAGAGACACTGAATGAATAAGTAACAACACGAAACCTCCATTTCGAGTAATAACTAGAGGTTCGTTTAAACAGTGCGGTCGTACTGATAACACATTTAATTAATATTTCACTTTAAGCATTTTATGGAGATTGAAAGAATGAAGGGGTGCGTCAGAGCTTAATTATCGAAACCTTTGCCACATTATACAACGTTGTTGTTTTGTTTGAGAAAACGTAACCAATTTCCAATCGAAAATTTATGCGGTCTTCGAAGCAATCGCGAAATCATTTACGAAATGGACGATTATGTAACGGACGGCTGTGTTACAGCACCAAGAAATATCAAACAATTCCGAAGACTGAAGGTTTCGTAGGTGGACGAACATTCCGAGTGCATATGAAAAATTGACACATGATTTTTGGCAAAGTCCCAAGTTAATTTGCATCACTGACGAGAACCAGCTGGAGGTTTATTTCGCAGGTCAAAAGGGGACAAAATGATTAGCAATTTTTATCATGAAAGCTGGCTGATACCCCTTCTGGTATCTGGTGGCCGTTCGTCCGTAGGGTCCGAGAAGAGAACCGGAGTGCTTTTCATTGTTTACGAGATGCGTGGTTGGCGCAGGGTGATGAGGAGGATAGGGAAGGCTGGGAATGAGGAGGGAAGGAAGGGCGAGCACCGGATTATCCAAAAGTCAAGTCTACTCGTATTTTCAAGAGCGGGGCATTTGGCGTCTATCGCACCGCGGCCCATGGTCTATTTATACGATCATGGGTCCATGACGGTATCAATGACGCGGTTATACGTATACAACCCGCAGCCCGAGTAACACTTAAGCCGTATAGAATTTCGGGTCCCCGAGCATAATGGCTTTATCGAATTTTCATACATCACGTAGAGGCCTCCTCGCTTTCCGTTTGCCTCCTTGGACCTCTCGAACTTGATGGATAACACGCGCCACTCCGGACTTAAGTACAAGGAAGGAAAGACTCGAGGAACTGCATGCGGCAACGGGCCAGGGCCGCACTTTTCTCTCTCCTCTTTAAAAACTTTTTCAACACCTGCTTTCCCCCGTACACATACAGACCTGTGCTTGGTACCTTCGTACGTCGAATATACATAGTGCTTTGCACAGCTGCGTGAGCGAATGGACGTCTGGGATGACGTGACGTGCCGTTGGGAATAATGGCTTCGATGCTGCGCGATGCCGGAGTGATGCGTTGAACGTATTTTGTTTGTTTGTTTTTTTTTTTTAATTTTTGTTTTACCCATGGTGTGCTTTTTTTCCCTACATTTTTTTAAACTTCACCCAATAACCAAGTCGAGATGTCGACTCGACGCTAATTTCCAAATAATCGAACATGAGTTTCGAGTGTTGGTCCGACACAAATTGACCCAGTTTCCGAACAGCTTTACATCTAATTTGCGAAGCCAAGTAGACGGGTGTGGTATAAACGTTACGAAACGTCTCGGTCTCCTTCGCAAGGGAGAATCTGTCTTTCTGTATAAACGGTAATTAGTTTTATTTAATTAACCCACGGTGGCTCTTGTTCGTACAATAATTGCTAAAACACATTCTCGAAAAAGTTTCAAACTCAAACACGCCTGCTCGGGGCTTGAATTATTTCGTAAATAAACGTCAACTTGTTGTATATAATGTCAACGATTTCTGCTGAACTTGATTCATTATTCAGCGATTGAATACAGAAGGGTGTTGTTTTTTTTTTTTTTTTTATTATTTCATCCATTTAATTTTTTTCGTCACTACCGAACAAAAGAGTAAATTAACCGAAACGAACAGCTTATGACATTTTTTGTTCATGATTTATCCCCTCGCTGGGCGTATAAAGGGTCTGATATTGGACACGTGCGCTTTCACAGTGGAAAAAACGTTTCCAATGGACTTCCAGTATCAGGTGGTAAAAGTAGACGCACAATTTCAACGAAGAACCGAGCGCGAAACCTCAGAATATTTCGGTTTTTTTTTTTCATTATCATGATGATTTTTCATAAATTTTTCGTGATTTGTTTTTACACTCGCCTTTCCCCGATACCTACAGGAATTGTTTAATCCGGCAAAACAGTTATGATCATGGAATAAACTAAGCCAATTTCAGGCGGCGTATATAACTTCGGAATTAAGAAACAAACATTCTTTTCCTTGATTCCCTTCTTTTTTTTTGTTTTACATTCCGTTGGTTTTGATTTCCCCTCTCATCTTCGATACCCAATACATACATACATACATGCATATCCGCATCTTCCGTTTTTCCCCTTCACCCTCTCTCTGTTTTTACCCGCAAGATATTAGCATTAACCCAACAACCGGTTGGCCGAGGAAATCCGAATCGTGGCAAAATGCGGGAGAGCGCAGAATACCGGCGGCAGTAGGAGTGTGGCAGGTGTGCGAAATAGGTTCGCGAACGAAGTTTGCCCCGAATAAATTCTAGCGCGTTCTCCTCCACCCCCCAAATTTTCCTCGACCCCTTTACTTTCCTCTCATCCCTTCGTTCCTCCTCGACCCTTCGCTTCAACCTATCGCCGCGTCACGTATCTTCTATAATTCTTCCGTTGATGATCCGTGGAGAATGCTGTACACAGGCTGCATTGGTGTCGAAATAACGGTAGGCGGGTGCACGCCCTATAAGGGTTTTCCATTCGATCACGGTTGTAAGGTTGTCTATGCCACCGGCCAGTTCTCTTTCCACGTCGAATTTCGGGAGATTGTTTGACAGAAAATACCGTACTTTTTATTCATTTTATTGCGAGACTGGATCGTGTCGAGTATTTGTCAAATTATTCTGTTCGAAAGTTACGAAAATATCGTGAAAAATACGAGAATAGGGAATAATGGAATCGTTAAGGACAACTTTGATGTTGCTGCTTCGTTTCAAGTTGCTTAAAAATCGATGAAAATCTGGTAGATCCGTTCGATTTCAGTTTACAATGCCTCATTTTATTGGAGAAAGTATATAATTTGAAAAACTCATCGAATCATTGGTTTTTCTTCTGTTTTTTTTTTTTTTTTCATCACGGTATCATTAGTATCGTAAACTATTCAATTTTGTAACACTTGAATGCTGAATTGACTACTGGAAATGAAAAAGAATAAGCCACCGTAGAGCGAAATCGAAATTTTAGTATTCTTAAGCAGATCTTTGCGGCTTACGAACATGATGATTTAATAAACACCAAATGCATACGAAAATCTCGTAATAGAATTGATAAAAACTGTCAAACTTTGGTCAACCAGCATCCTTAATGTTAAACGCGGTGTAACAGAAAAATTGTTGGATAAAAAGAAAAAAAAATAAATCAATAAACGGAATATGGAAATTTTTCATGCCAATTCGTCGGAACGAACAAACCGACTTTTTTCTAAAAAAAAAAACCGTTTTCCGATACTAGAAGCCCTGAGAACGCGAGATTCGACGAAATGAAAACAAGTCATTTTCGATTAAAACCAATACATTCCTTGCAAAATTACGTATTCTTCGTACAGTGAAGATGGCTGAAAAATTGGCGGTTGCTTTCACCGTTATCTTCAGCTTTCATGCGTTATTTCGACGACATTCAAGGGATGATGATGACGATAACGACCATGCCAGAACGATCCTTTCAGGATAAGAATATAATGCCACCCACTTGCGTGAGCGTTTGAATACTATTATATTTTCCGGGAATATTATCCGCATTCCGCATCACGGTGCATTTCAGGATTGAAATTAAACACGCTACGCGTACTTCAGATGAACATTTACACCCTCGAAAAAATCCACGCCAATCTCATCCTAACAGAAAGGCAATTACACGAGTTTGTATCAGAATGCTAAATTTCAAGCTAAAACGTTTGGCGTTTAACTCGAGTCGCTTTTCGTTATTGTACTGTCAAAATTACATGCATTTAGGGAAAATCATCGTGTACGTTATACATAGAAAATTACAAATTCACCGAACCATATGTACGATATATGAAATTCCCCCGCATTGTTTGTCGACATTACATAAACTTTGCTTTTGACCGTTGCAATTTTCCCACCCGAATGACATACATCCACCTATACAGGATGCTGATTATTATTAAACAGGCGAATCCTGCGGCCTCCGACGGTACAACCTTTGACCGTTGACAAGCATTCGATATACGGTCGTGTGTGCGGATGCTGGGCACAAACGGAGGCGTGTTCACGGGGCAGATATCGGCTCGCGATTAATTCACGACCCAGAATTATTGATCCTCCGTATATATATGTATCGTATATATATCTGGCTCACCGCCGCGTGCAAATTGAGCCGCTATTTGAATTTTTATTTTTCCCTTTTATTTATTTCTACAACTGTAGCGTGGATTTTTCACCGGTTCCCTCGTATCGGTTCGGAGTTTGCGTTAATACGTATGTGTGCATATGTCACCCTGTACGTTATTCTGTGTAATCAAGAAGATTATTCACGTTCGATATAATTGTTAATGTTATTAATATTATTATTATTGGTAGTGTTATTGTCATTATTTACAGCTATTTATACGAGACGAGGAAACTCTGTGAAAATTTAATGCTTTTCATCTGTACGGCTGCGCTGCTGTTTCAAAACAGTTCGATATTCCAGTTTTCTTCTTATTTTCTTTTTCAAACTAGTCGTATACGAAACTAACCGCGATCTTCGTTAATGCGGAATATATTTTCTAGAATTATTTGTAAAAACTACAAAAAATTAAACATTCAATGTCGACAACGAGGGCCCGAAATACTTTTACAAAGAATTACTCTCTGAATTCAAATCAGTCAAAATTCACTGATTCTCGTTTAAAAGTATACGATCGAAAAAAATCAGTGCATAAACACCCGACGATTCAGTGAATTTTCACTGATTTTTCACTGATATTGCACTGATTTTTTTTAGCTATATACTTTCAACCGAATCATATTTAGAGGGTATAAGCGTTTTTGAAATGTCGCGCATTTACATTATATACACCATACGAATGAACCCCCAGAGACGGGGATGAAAGTTATATAATCTTTGATAGCGGTAATCCGTTGAAAAAAAAAATAAATAAATAAATATCAACGTAAAAAAAAAAGTAAGGACGAAAATGAAAAAAAAAAAAAAGAAAGAAAAAACCGAAGCCACTCTTCGTGAACTGGTTTTATTCGGCCTCGGTTTTTCAGTCGGTGGGTGTATTCGGTGGAAATGAACTCGACTCGAGATTCGACTCGACGAAAAGTTTGCAGAGAGTCGGGTGGCTGTAGATGTCAGCTAATTAAACCCGTCCGGTGTGTATAACGCCGCTTTCCTCCCAAACATCCGGAATTTCCGCAGCTTATATGCCGGTGGGAGGATCGACGCGTAAAAGGTATCGGTACCTTTCTTTTTACACATCATTTTATTTTTTATTCTAATTCGCGAGTTCCAGGCTAAATAACTCGAGCGGAAAATAATGAAAAGGTAATAATTTTCAAAGAACTCGGACGTTTGATCGCTCGGTTTGGATAAGGAAGTTTGTTTTTAAATGTGTAAAGCTGTTTATTGAACTTTTGGAAAGAGAAGAGATTAGGGAAAAAAAATAAAACAAAAAAAAAGAAAAAAAAAAATTCATACAGTAATCTACTCATGGCGCAAAAGCACGAAAATAAATTTGCAATAAAAGATGTACGAATAAATATACACCACAAACGAGATGTGACATTGTGTCCTGAAACACGTGGCACATTCGGGAAAAAATATACCTATTGTAATGAAATTTTAATATTAAGCGAGCGTGCAGCGATAAAAAAAAAGTCGAGAGTTTTACGACCCGTACAAACATTCGACTCTGTTATCTGTCGCACGTGTGTACGAATGGCATAAAAAATAAAAAAAAAAAAAAAAAATAACATTTTATGCCGCCAATTTTCTGCAGCAGCAACAAGTCGCGTATATTACATGTGTATAATATACGCGTAAATAAGTTGTAACAATTGCGGGATTTCGGAAGAAACTTGATAAATTTTCAAGAAACATTCAAAACGATAGAAAAATAACTCGCAAATTTGAAACATCGACGTGGCGATTCGTTTAATTTCGTTTTTTCTTCCTCGCGAGAATACGTGAAGAATTTCGAAAATTCGAAAGAATAATTTACACAGCTGTAGCTCGAAGATCCGACAGACGCGTTAAAATTAATGAAACTCGATTTAAACTATGCTCGATGGCGTAGGTATGCATGCATATTATAATAATAATCATTCAATAACAAAGTTCAGAAGCGGGCGGGGAAGCCCGAGGAGTATTTTGCAGACACTCGCGTATGTCTGGGCGAGCAATTTAGCGGTGAATTTGAGCCGCGAGTCCTCTCTCTTCTCTTCAAATCTCATTGTCAACCTGCCGACTTATCTCCCCGGTTATCTTGAGAGAGAACCCGAACGGAACTGTTCAGCTGTCGTGCCTCAAGCAATGCGAGGCGTAAATCCTTCACTGCTGTGGACGAGTGACTTGTTCTCGACTGGGGCGAGTCAGGCGGTTTCGTACTTGCGGCACGGGGTTTGAGGACGATAAGCTCATTGTAATTACGAGACGACGGTCCATCGTCGCGTCGAGAAACCAAACCTGAGTAACTTGCGTGTATAAATAGTACGTTGTACAACTGGTGCGCAAAATAGGTGATTCCCGCACGACTCGAAACCCACATCAAGTTACTTCGCAAGAAAAGATACTTCGATTCAATTCCCGGACTAGTGCGAGAATATAATATTTTGCGCACTCGGTTTGAAAAAAAAATTCATTACATCTTATTGACGTAACAGTTTGTAATTTACGTCATTTCAGAGAATAACGAGAGTGGAATTTTTAAGTTCTTTTTTTTTTTTTTACTCTTCTCCTCTTCTCTTCAAAGCTCGTGGTTTGTTATCAAAATTACGTTATAGTCTCTTCGAAGGAATTCTCAATTCTTCGAAAGTTTTTCCTCTTGATAGAAAACTTTACAGCTACCCGACGTGTACATGTTACTGAAACACGTAAGTGTATGTGAAACGTTTCTATACATACATAAATCCGTCCACCACCACCTTATGCTGTGTTGCTCAAGACTCTATCTCTCTCTCTCTCTCTCTCTCTCTCTCTCTCTCTCTCTCTCTCTCTCTCTCTCTCTCTCTCTCTCTCTCTCGGTAATATTGACTAGGTAACAGCTTACGTACGCAGTTTGCAAAAGAGCAAGTAGCGAAAGCCACTTTCAACTTCTACGGAGAATTACATGCTCCCGAGGGAAAATCGCCTGGAGTGGGGGGATGAGGAATCAATTTCTTCGTAATATTTTGCAGAAGCGAGGATAAAACTGTGTCAGCAAACGGGAGAATCGCGTTGAAACGGAAATTTAACATGTATTATACATAAGTACGGAAAGTATCCAATTATGACAGAAAAGACGAAGAAACAAAAAAAAAAAACGCAAATCTCAGGCTTAGGTTTGAGTCTTGCAATTCCGTATCTCGAATTGGATTTTACACAGGGTCTAATCTGCAGAAAGGTGAAGTAAACACATACATGTGTATTTTTGGAAAATATGATAAACTGGCACGTTTGTAATTCAAACTTGCAACGGTTGTGTTTTGGCAAATATTTACTTTCCCCTCTACTTTTCTCATTCGTATTCTTTGTTGGAGAGTAGAAAAAAAAATTATCATCATCAGCACCCTAATTTAGGTTTGTATTCGTATGCGCGGTGTACAGACAAATAACGTGCACAGGCATAAACTAAGTAAGGTGAGCCCTTAACAAGCATTTAAAATTTATCACCACTGTGCCTGCAAACCGTGTATATACGTATACGTGTAAACGTAGGTATAAGAGAGATCGTGGATAATGAATGCGAGAGACAAAGTCGCACGGAAGAGAAGTGGAAAGAAGGTTGATAGCTTAGCTCAGCTTAGCAAATGTACATCGAAATACACACGTGCACGGTGAACTGTACCTGTGTCGGTTTTTACTTCCGTCTCTCTTTTTTCTGAACCGGGAAACTGTGGGGGATATAAAATGGAATTTGATGTGAAACTTTGCACGCTTGTACAGGGCGTTTGACTATAAGGTACAGTTCTCGTACTTTGTAAGTTACGTTCAAAGCCATATTGAATCTGTTTAATTAGTTTGCTACATTTATCAACGAAAGAAGACTTTAACATCAATTTACCGTAACGCCGATGTGGAATTATGTAAATAGTTTGGAGACATTATACTGTACAAGTGACCACGATCAAAATAAAAAATAACCAGACTTTCCGAGGTGCTACTCACTCCAAGTTTAGGATACAAGTGACTGCCAACTTCCAAAGACTTACGATGATTTCCAAACACTTCCAAAGACTTACGATGACTTCTAAAGACTTCCGAGGACTCCCGAAGACTTCCAAAGACTTCCGAGGACTCCCGAAGAGTTCCAAAGACTTCCAAAGACCTACGATGACTTTCAAAAACTTCTAAGACTTCCAAAGACTGCTCAAGACTTTGCGTACCAACGTACAGAGGACTTCTCCAGTTAATGGTTCCTCGAAATTTTCTATTCAGAGCTCCAAAATTAATCTTCATTTTGTACCCACCTATATATTTCCCAGTCTTGGTAAAAAATGAATAATGTCAAGAACTGTGCGAACACGGTAACCTGCTCAATTAGAAATTTCTCTTTCTGTACAAATTGCAGTTCGCCTGTGTCAAGCCGATAGATAAAAAAACGAAAAATCGACCCAGGCCACGCGGAACGGCCTGTATTTGGATATAAATAATAGGTGGCCGGTGTTTCGGTAGTGTGACGTGACCGCGGTCCTTAATTCGTTACCTTTGACCTCTGCAGATCGGTCAATTCCCCACCACACACACAAGGATTCGGGGATGTATTCGTGCCTGTGTCGATGACCCGAATCGTATGTTAGTCTGTCCCTCGTCGATCCGTCGATCCGACGATCCGTCTGTCCAGCATCCGTCTCATCTCTGGCAGCTTCGGGAATAATAAAACAAGGCTTTTTCTAGCGGGGGCTTCCTGGCGGGATTGGTGGGATTTCAGTACGAAATGACACTCGACCAGAGGAGGAAAAACGTGACGCCCGAACCGATTCGAGTCTCGTGTATACGCGCACGCGCGTGTGTGTTTGTGTGCGAGCATGTGTACTTATGTATGTATCGATATGGTACATAACTCTGCGAGGCCATGTACGCCGACGACGACGACTCATCCGACGGAAGATCCTCTCTTCGTGCAGACTGGACCACGACTACGTCAGAGCTACTGCGGAAATAATATCCCCCTTGTTGTACATATGTACAAGGTCCTCGGGTCCTTTTACCGGATAAATAAAAACACATATAAATATAGATACGTCGATGGATACATTCTTTGGCTATTTCGTATTTTTTACTTTTTTCTCCTGCTCTCGCATCGATTCAAGAAATAGGGCATCATGCTCGTATACTTAAATCTGTTACGTATCATGGTGCGCAACTTTTGAATCTTTAGTTTTGGATCTGTCATTGGGCGAAATATTTTTTCTCCATATTCCAAATTCATATCGTGCCTTATTGTTATCATTCATTTTTTATCTCTTTCGCGTACTTTGATACAAAAAATTAATTTTCAATCCAATTTGTTTTCTTTCTAAATTCTTTCTGTAGGCACTCGTTTCTTTTTCTCTTCAAATCTGCTGCTGGTTCAGACCAGAATAAAAATCACCACGAATTCGAATAATGACGCCGTGGAGAGACGTAAAAAAAGCCACGCTCCGATTGGGTTTCTTATGGTCTGCACGCGCAGACTGTGCTTTGTTTTTTTTTTTGTCTCTTTTGGTTCCACAGTTTAAAAAATAAAAAATACCGTTGCATTGACCAGTTTGGGGTGTGGCACGTTCTTTTTTTTATTTTTGATTACGTCACCATGATTTTCGTTACAGTAAATTTTTCCAGTTGCGAATTGGACCGTCGATCTAGTAACGCGAAGAACTTCTGCATTAACGATTAACAAAACGCTCCAGCAGTTTCTCGTTTTCCATGAGCGGTAGTAAAGTCAAGACGAAATATTCGGTATAACGTGGAGAAAATTCGTTTGTCAATTAAAAAAATTCTACGTCGCGTGGTGACGGATTGATACCAGACAGGATAGAATTGACATCAGGTATAGTTCGATTGGCACGAGAATAAAAGGTTATTAATGAAAGTTCATCCTCATCCCCATTTTTCTCAACGCAGTGCAGGAAATATAAATTTGATTTTTGTCGCGTAATTGACACTGAATTCAAATATCGGGATCCAGTAAAGGGGGGCAATCGTTCGTGCAACGTTTATTTACAACGATGCAGCAGTGCGGTAGCGTGACGTCAACGACAGAGCGATGAATAATTGTGCAGAACGAGAACTCGAGTCTTGTCAAAGTTCGCGCGTGCACAATGCACAGGGTGTACGTAGGTTGTAACAAACGAAGGGTGGGAACTGGCAAAGTGAATATCGAAACTTGGTTGTCGGTGAATAGGAGTAATTTTTTCACGAGAGTGACACAGGTAGAGTCTCTCCGATTCGCTCGTCAACTGTTTATACGTCGTTAGGGGTTTAACACTAACAACGAATGCGCGACGCTTAGGGAAGTTGCGGAAGGGTTGTTGAAAGTGACACAAAGCAAACAGACCCTCGAGTTTCGAGTTCCGCAACAATGGAGGTAAGTGATCGCGTGTGCCTGGCAATTATTGTATACCTACACAAGTGTGCGAGGCACATAACTCTTATACCGAGGAGGTATGGATACATATATGTACCTACTGCCTGCTCAATCGGAATCACGGATAACTCTGTGTGTGTTTCATATGTATTTCTAGCTACGGATGTAGATGTGAATGTAGATGTAACTGTAGGGCAAACGTGTTGCTTCGCGGCTTGTCTGATTTAGGCGTTACTCCGCCTCCTTTCCCGCGAGTTTCCGCTTCCAGTTATCGCGCATTATAGGCTTGTTTTGTTACACGTCATTTTAAATCGTTGGGGAATTTATAGTGCGATATAATTCTGACTAATAGGGTAACGTTATACCGGTTCTGTTACCCTACTGTATAATTACTATTCGCCGAGTAACGTGGCTTGCTTTTGTACGAAATGTTGGCCGAAATTTAAATACATACATATCTATATAATAAAAATCATTGATTGTTGCTAATATCGATGAGCAGCGTTTTATGACAGTGATTTGTAAAACCGTCTGTCTAATACTTCAACTCGCTGTATACACTCGGCAATGTGTCACTTGAATCCACTCTCGACATCAGCTGAAATATGTATTCAAATTCATGTGACAAGTAATTTCCCTTGCGTCGAGTGATTTTTAAAACCAGGCCGAGTATCGCGGAGTCACTCGATGTCGGTTGAACTTACTCGAAAATTCGATCGAGTTGAACCTGAATTGAACTTAAGGGAAATCACAGAATCTCTTCAATTCACGCCGAGTTCCGAAGTCGACAGGTTGACGCGAAACCACGGAATGGTCAACCCCTTGATTCGAGGTGTGCGCAAAATTCTATCTTCACCGTAAACACCTAAAAGATAACAAATTGCCTTTGATCTGGTTTTAGGGTAGCTGCACCGTGCCGAGCTGCGTATCTCTTGGTGGACTTTGTAAACCGGATACACAGATGTACATATAGTACATTATTATCAGTAGTAGATAAATTTCCCAAAATCTATGTGTATGTACGTGCGGTATATAATATAAACCCACTACCTATACGCAGGGTGAAAATTGTTTCGGATTATCTGATCCGGCTTCGCAAACCACCCCAGTTTCCGATACAAATTTCCGCCAGCCGGGTGGAGCAGGTCTACAGTCGAGTTTACATTTATAAAATTGAAAGCCGAAGCCTGAAAGAGCTTCTTACAAAAACAAGCGTTCCCTAATCCGATGATCGTGGCGACATAGAGAGAAGCTGATGAAATATGGCACGGAAATCGAAAATTATACAAAGAAAAAAGAAAAAAAGTTATATAATACTCGGCCAATTTTTTTTTTTTTTTATCATGTTCTCGAACGATAAGGTGATACAGGTACGCACGTTTCTCCGAAATGCATTAAAATAATTGTCTCGACACTTTCCACAAAATTTTCATCCCTGTGGAATGTTATTACATTCTGCAAGGGGTTGCTTTATGATTCGAATTTCGCGGTTTGGGGGATCCCCGGGTCGAAATGAATTTGATAATGTATGTGTACGAGAGAGAGAGAGAGGGGGGGGGGGGGGGGGGGTGAAGAAAGATCGTGAGGGGCAAGGGAGAATTATCGCGATTGCGATAAATCCAAAGTTAATAATTTGATCCCCTGGAAGACGGGAGAGAGGGAGGAGAGTAAAAGATCGGGCGAGGCAGTTACCTGGTTAACCAGTAGCGACTAAAAAGGAGCTCGTAAAATTCCCGGCTCGTAAAGTGATACGAAAAGTACTCCTGTATACGTAGGAATGGCTGATAAGTACAACGCGGGTCACCGCGGAATAATAACGGCCTAGTAGGCGGGTGTGCCCGAAACTGAACCCGAACCCAAGTTTCGAGCCTACCGCACGCCGCCCGGCAAAGCTACTCGTGGTATGAGACGAAAACATACGCGACGGGACGATATTGCACCCACGGGAAACTCGCCGGACATTTTCCCCTGAAATATTAAAGAGCACACGGTCACGTGCCCGCCGCGTATGTACATATAAACATATATATATGTATATATATATATATATGTATATACGTAGAGATATGTGCTTGTACCTGTCGGGGTATAACTTTACCCGAAAAACGGACTTCTGGGAGTTTACACTTCGATACACTATTAAACGAGGATACGAGGTGGTAACAAGTGAATATATACTGCGACTGACCCGGGAAAGAGTTTACCCTACAGCTACGCCATTGGGGAACAGATTTCGTTCGCGCTTTACGACGCTGCCGATACTTCCGAACCGAAAGTGTGGACGGATTTTTATTGTGCCAATGACCGGGAATATGCCAAAACTTGGTAAATTTCTGGTGTCGAAATTAGTCGACAGATCGAGGCCGACAAAGTCACGAGGTGGACGCGGCGCAGCGGCCATATTGTTTTCGTTTTTCCGCCGCACCTGCGATATTCGTAACGTTGAGACTGAAAAACCGACGTATTCTCCATTTCTTTTGTAGCTTTTTGTTTGCTCTAGATGAATACGTTTCTGGCACTTGCTACGGTGCAAGTTTCTCTTCCGTATAATTTCACCGCCGCCTCGTAGTCCCTTTTATTTTCACGTTCATACGTATGTATGCCACTGCGTATAGGCGTATTGTCGCGCAGATCATAAATTACGAATATACATATAACATGCATACATACTATACACGTATACGTGTGTATGAAATGTTGGGTTAAAAAACTCACATATAACGTTGAGATGGGCGTTGGCTCGGATCGCTTTTACGGTTCGCATGAAGGGGCCAACTTGGCACTGATATTCGCCATCGTCAGTTAGCGAGGCGTCGGTGATTCTCAGGTTATAAACACCCGCGTTCTGGTCCCCGACCATTCGGAATCGCGGATACCCAACGATCTGCCCATCTATGGTTGTGAAAGTGAAAAAAAAAATAAATAAAAATTATACATACATACATAGGTATACAAAGCAACTTCTGAACTATCTCCGCACTCGTTTATGGATTATAAAAAGTCGGGGCCAATGCGGGAACTTCGCAATTTCGTTGAGCTGTTTGTTTGTTCGTTTTTTGTTTCGTTTCTCGTTATCTTTATATATTTTTTTTTTTTGTTTTTTACGATTAGGAATACAAGTATGTGTATATATGAAATCATTTCTTTCTTTTTGATTCGTTTTTGATTCGAATTGCAGTGAGCAAAAGACGTTTTGAATACTTTGTGCGTTGTATGTGGGGAGGATTTGAACGCTAGATATTAGGACGTTTTTTAAACGAGACACTCGGTGTACTGACCGGGCAAAATGACGTAGGCGAAGCCATCCTTGACCCATTGAACAATTCCGACTCTGTTTCCAACTTCACAGGGTATAGTGACCTCACCACCCTCGAGTACCGAACTGTTTCTTGGTGCGACTCGGAAGTACTGCTGTGCTTCTCCTGTAACAAACGAAATAAGTCAAATTAAAAACTCGCGCATTTGAATAATTTTTGTATATTTCCTCCAAGCACTTTTTCACCCTTGGAAAAAAAAAAAAAAAAAAAAAATTCACCGCCAGAGGCAACCGCTGTGATAAATACTAAAAATATTACATTACAAAGCGCAAATTTAATGGTGTGGGCGTGATTTGAAACAAGCTCAAAATTCATACATAGATCACAAAATTTGTACCACAGGTATAATAGTTAGATGTATGGTATGAATTATTTTCCATGCGCACAGGCGATTAATTTTGAAAACTGAATTATTGTTGTATAAACAGGCGCATAGCGACATGGACGATTTATGAAATGTACTCTCTACTGATTAAGGGTGGCCATTATGTTGCGAATATATATCGCAGTCGTTGATTGTGATGCTGTAATAATTTTTTTGAAAAAAAAAAGCTACAAATTTCCATACTGCGATAATAACACCGATTGAAATACCGGCAACGCGTTAACTCCGGCATGATAACTCTGATAATTTGCGGATCAAATGAACCATAACTGAAAAAACGGCACGAGAGAATCGATGTAACTATGTCAGGGGTATCGTAAATTTTCATTACGGTTATTCCAATTCGTTTATAATATACGTTACGTACGTGTACGTACTTTCTACTCGTTTTTTGATTCCCGTGACACGGAAACGGTGAATAAAATTGACGAGAATCAGAGTCGGTGTTTCTGTCGCGATATATGAAAACAACAACAACAACAACAACAACAATAACTACACCGTGGAGGGGGGATGAAGATCGAAGCCAGGGGATTTGTCCCATGGAGACACAAGGCTCGTTCCGTCATCGTGCTGCAATAATACGGGGTCGCTGCGGTTTGAAACAAGGGGAAATGACGCGATTCGAGATAGCGGGTGAAAGCACGCGTGTACAGCGAGGGGTGGAAGGGTGGGAGGGAGCAACTCACGACCTTTTTCGACCCTGTTTCAAAACCCGGCCGCATAAACTGGTATATTGTACATACTCCCATGACCCATCCGTTAATTATTATTTTGACGCAACGACACAAAACGCGTTGTTATCAACGTACCGCCGTGCGTTGTACGAGTAAATGCATATACGCGGGAAAAGCGAATAGCCGTTATTCGATTTGCGAATATGTATCGCGTGCGCAACGTTTCTCCCTGTTCGAATTGATCAAGGGTTGCTTTGGCGTCTGTATAGACGTGGCGGTGGATAAACTTTTAAAAAATGAGAAAAATCTCACCGGAATTTAAGCGTGGCGTATTTTCTTTTTTTCCTTTCTTTCCACCCTTTGCCCCCCCCCCCCTCCTCCCCCTCCCCCTCCCCCGCCTCTCTCACTCTCTGCGTCTGTATGTTTTTTCCCCTCTCCGCCGTCGAGATAGAAAAAAAGGCGAAAACTGTTTCGCACTGAAGGCTGGAATTGGCATCTCCGACTCGTAAGCCCTCCGGGGATTTGGAGTAGGTATAGCTCGCGTGGTACAAAGTGGAGTCGTCGCCATCGTTCGTCGCTATCTATACAAGAGAGAAAAGCAAGTCTTCTCCTCTTTGCCGTAACAACGTTTCCAGCGAATATATAGGGATCAACGTTTTTTTTTAAACCTGATTTTCCGAATTACAGTGACGATTTTGCAAAGGCGATTCGTAACGAAATGAGCTCTCCGATATCCAGTCAGGGTTTTACCGATAACGCCGTATCACTTCAATTATCAACGGCATTTCACCGATTGCGGTATTCGCTATACGAGACGGATTTTTTTTTTTTTTCTTCAAACATTGCAACGCGTGTCATCGGCTTTTGATCCAATTATCAGAGAGCGCGGTACACCTTCGGTGCATAACGCGGAGGCGGTTGGTTTAATAATAGGAACAAACATGGGGACGAATGATATTCAGAACCTGAAAATCTAAATTTTTCCAAGGAAAATAGAATAAGTTTGATCGAATGTAACAGCATCCTTGTCACGTTACAGGTAAAAATAAGTCGGAGTAAATTCGAATAACAGGTTCGATCAAGCTAAGATTGTATCAGTTAATAATTTATCCGGTTCATCGTCAAGTTTATTACAGCACAGGATTGCAGGATACGTTTTAAACGTGATAGGATTACGAAAAATTGAAAAACAAGTATGCGCCGCTGATCAGAGGAGATGAGAAAAAATCACAGCACGAACAGGCTGTGAAAAATTTTTTAACACTCAAATTTAATACGTTTCAACGAATACCGTTAATATTATTACCTCAAAATTGTTCTTTCATCATTTTTCAACGATAACTATTGATATTTGTAGATATCTTTATCGCCAACGCCGTTTTACTAACTTAAAACTTTTACTCTCATCGTCGGTGGTAATTTTTTCTTTCGCATTACAAAACCGGAGTGATGGAAAAAAAAAAAAAAATTAACCGTGTAATATCTTCGCGGCGATGTAACGATTACATTACGCGGATATTTTGACGCACGTGGATACCTGTCACGAATCTCTCGAGGGTTTTTTCGTTGGGGGGGGTGAAATTTTCTGCAGACGTATATATGCACGTGAGTATGATTCACGATGAAATATATTACAATCTCGTTCTGAACAATAGATTTTGGTAACAGAGAGTGTTGGACCGGGTTCAGCGACGCGGGAAGTTGGACGAGAGATGAGAGAGAGAGAGAGAGAGAGATAGAAAAGAGAGAGAGAGAGAGAGAGAGAGAGAGAGAGAGAGAGAGAGAGAGAGACAGAGAGAGAGAGAGAGAGAAGAGGGATCGTTTAAAGCCTTGACGGTTTTAAAAAGCTTAAAATTTATCGCCATAACGCCACGCTGAACGCCGTATAATAAATTGCAATGAAACTTAGGTACAGCTTTACCGAGTTCCTTCTTTTATCACGTCCGTCTTTTGTTGATGTTGGTGTTTGTGTTGCGCACCCGAAATCGCGGTACAGGGGCAGGAGGGATTCGGAGGAAGAACGCGAAAGGCACGAAGAAGAGGAAAACGGAACGGGGATGAAACAAACTGAGAAGAGCAGGTAATGAGGAAGACCAAAGAGATAAAGTGACGTGTGAGAAGTACTGACGGCAAAAAGGGAAGAGAGGAAATGAAACAAAAATAAAACATTTAGACAGGAAAATCCCAACGGGTCACGCCTTATCCACGTTCGCTGTAACACGCCTATTATTTATTTATGTATCAAACGTATACATATTATACGGTGCTCAAGATGTGGCATTATTCAAACGCTGGAGGTGTTTCTGTCTTTTTTTTTATTCGCATCTCACTGATTTCGCAAGACTGTATATAATTGTTGAGAAATTGAATGAAAGAATTATACGAGAAATCGTATCGCGAATGGAAATTTAACAAAGATTTTAAACTTTGAAGTGAGTCTTTTTGTCGATTACTTAAAAGGCTTGTTTTTTTTTTTTAAATTTTTTTTTATTTTTCCTCAGTTCAGCGTTTCAAAACGAAAATTGTCTAGAATATACCAGAATTAAATTAGGAAATTTTACAATTTGGTAGAATTGACGGTTTATATCCGTTACGATCGAAACGCAATTTTCTCCCCCAAAAGTTTCGTTACATATGACGCGTGTGTTCCATACAATGCACATAATACATGCATACCTATATATTCTGTACAATATTTTTTTTCAACTCCGTACCTTTGGATAAACGTTGAAAAAAATTAAATTCTGTTTTTCTGTGGTATTGATCTTTTTCATATACAGGTATATTTCGCTGTCGCCTGTTTTTTGTATTAAGAAGGGTCGTCGGATGGTTACGGGTGTATATTTTCGAAGTCGCGTAACATTTCCCGGCAGAATATTCACGGTACTTTTACCTCGACCACGGTTTGCAAATATACATTTACGAACACGGTATTGAGCATAGGATACAAATACTATGACCCGTCCACTGTAAAATGCACAAAATATGTCTTATCCTTACGGCTAACTTGTTTTCGGTCCGAAACAAAATGCGACTTCGATTCTGTACGAATTACGTGACAATGCATTGCATTTTCGCATCTCAGCTGCATCGCGAGTCATTGTTTCGGACTTAAAACAATTTAGCCGTAAAATTAAGGCATTCGTTCATATCACCGTACACACACGGAAATTGATTCTGCCACGGTTAATTTTTTTCCCCAGAAAGTTACGTTGGCAATGAATTGCAACTGGAAAATTTCAGCCGGTAATTGCACCGCTCCGACGGAAAACGGTTAACCAATTACCCTATGTGTACGCACACACAACCCCGAGGGCAGATAGTTCTCTTACCGACGTAGGTGAAAATACTACAGCGTAAAACGGAAAGAACTGGAAAGTTCCTAGCGGATTTCGCACGACATTTTCAAACTCTCCTCAATGCTGTCGCATGTACAGAGCGGGTTTTAAGTATCTTCCTCCGCACGTACCGGCATGTGTACAATGCAAAGCATGATCGTACACCAAATGTAGATATACATACCTATATACATATATATATATATATATATATACATATATGTATACACACACATATTATAATAATCGCGTAGCGATTCTCCGACCATTAAATCGGATTTCTGCCTTCACCCTCAAAGCTCCGCGGAATCAAGAATAAGGTTAGTGCAAAGGAGACGAGGAGGCGAAAAAAAAAGAACACAAGAAAAGTAAGTGAATAAAAAAAAAAAAAAAAAAAAAAAACAAGGACAAAATGAAGAAGAGAAAAAAATGCCTCTCAGCCGATTCGTCTTTTTCTTCGGAAGCCCGCGTGAGCTGCTCGGAGTTGGAAGGAGGCTGAGCTTTTGCTCGCCACGAAGTAGATTAAGTAGGTATAGACGGTTACGTACACGACCGTTTATACCGTTTAACGCGCACGTGTATATAAATATATACGTATATATATACATGTATGTATCATACATATATATATATATATATATATATATATATATATATATATATATATAATACATGATCCTTAATCCAGAATCCTCTTATCGCTTCGTTCATTCGGTTTTTATCCGTTTATCCCAACGTATCGATGTCTCGCTGTATATCTCAATTCAATTCACTTTTCGCGTCAACGTCTTGTACGGAGGTTGAATTACGTTAGACCGTTCCAGATTTAAACAATAAATGTATATATGTACATATTGTAACGAAGGGTACCTTATTCACCTCTGTATATTTAAACAAGGGAATCTTAGCCCTTCGAGATAAAATCATGTTGCGAATAGATGAGTTACTTGGTTGGTTGGCTGCGCCAATCATTATTATTGTAAAAACAGACCTTCTCCGGATGTTTACTTGACGGCAAGAATTTTCTTAAATACACGATTTCACCCTGTATTTTCCGCGTTTCGCTACATTTGCTTTATTATCATGGTTTTCTTTTTTTTTTTTTCCCTGATGGAACAATTTTTAAACGTTTCCGAACTGAAAATCATCCTCAAGTATGGAATTTTCGGCTCAGGTCTTGATAAAGTGTAAATAAATTATACTCGTTTCAGTTTATTCCCCGAATTTTGCGAAAAAGCGATTTTTTGGTACGACAGACGCTAATGTTCAGACAACATTGTTTCGGCAGGAGAAAGGAAAATAATATTTCCTATATTCAAAACTGTCCGATAGTAGAGACGTTAGATAGGTGTACACGTATTGATTCTTCGAGTAGAAACCGAATCAACTCGGAGCGACGAAAAGGCTCGGCTTTTTTGCCGGGCCATTATATATCAGCGGTGATTCTTCAGTTCGGAAACATATAAAAACGTTTCGGGATTTGGAAGCAAGCGGGTTTCAGAAGTCGGCTTGAATTTTGCAGATGGTAAATTTCGGAAAAATTAACGAGAAAAACGGTGGGCGTAAATTGATGCGAAAAAGTTGCCTCCCGTATTCCGAGAAGTCTCATCGCGGATCGTTGAGGTCATAAATTTTTCAAAAGCCTAAGTGGCCGCCATTTTGTTACTAGAAATCGGGTGAAAGCTCGCAGGTTTTCATCGAATGCATGTATGTACCTTTTTTTTGTTTCTCAACTCGCTGGAAAAATTTCATTCCGATTATCCGAATCATTTTTCACATCCCGAGATATTGTTCATCGCTTTTGTACAGCGGAAGATGATTTCTTTAAATCTGTGGGAAAAATATTACTTCATTGATTTCTTTGGCAATATCGAATGAAAGTATTTCACAATACTAAACTCGAACTGTTTTCTATAGTTAAAAATTTATTGTTCTTTCATCAGGCAGGGCGAATAAAAATAAAAATGATAATCGTCGAATCAGATAATTACGGTTCAATGAATATTTTTCTTACAATTAACGTGCATTATAATTATAAAGAATGTAACGTATCGTTTTACGTATATAACATTTCCATTGCGTTTCATATATTTTTCGGTATAATATACGGGATGAGTGAGGTCATGTGAACCGGGAAAAATTGAATAATTATAAGCCCGTTCAAATAATTGATACGGGTGCGCGAATTTCAATTTCGGATCATTGTTCATCGACGTATAACAGCAATAATCAGGAAGACAATAATAATGATAAACGACAGAGGGAGAAAATCCAGGTCGACAGAACAAAACCGCGATAGCGGTTCTCGGCTCGATCTGCAGGGAAATCAATCAACGACCATTACAAAAAGTGATTTAACGCACCAAATGAATTATACGTATAATATTGGCCTCTAAACAACGCGGAGCGATCGCATACACCGGACCAGCGATTATTAATTTCATGTCGAGAATTCATTTCATACGTTGCGATGTTTCTTTCTTTCTTTATCTTTTTTTTTTTACCCCTTAAGCTCGTACAATACATGCATTTACGTTGCCGTACGATTTCAAGAGTACAATTACAATGGTCCAAGGTTGAAGGAGTTTCAAAAGCAGTTCAATCCTGCATAAAATTGCTCTCTATTTTTTAGTTTTTATTCATTTGAAGTTTCAACGTTCATTTCAATTAATATATCCGCATCAAGCACTCGGTATTCCTTTATATCCGCTTTTAATTCCAACCGTTCTTTCCAATATACAATTTTCAAATTTACGCGCTTTGAAATTGAAGGTATCGCAGCTTACTTTTCGCGGTATTCTATACATATATAAGCATGATATACGTAGCCACATATAATATTTCATGCAGACGCAGAAAAAACCCGCGAATAGAACCTTCGGTACGTCAATCTCGAGGATTGATGATGAAGACATTGTGCAAAAAGAGGCAATCGGTAAAATTTGCGAAATATTCCTCTGGCAATAACGTTCAGTTATAGTCATGCTGTAATTTCAAATAACTACCTAAACGGGTAAGAAAAAAAAAAATGAAAAAACCCCGTCGGACTTATGCAATAAGAATACGATGCCTAAATAGGTGCCGTTTTCATACAGTACAGCTACTGAAAAAAAGGATATAAAATTGGTGCGAGTAAGATTACATAAGAAAAAAACAAACAATTCTCGTTTCAACTTTTCATTCAAATTCATTCTCTTCTCTTCTCATTTAAATTTGGTTTCGCAAAAAAGATTTGCAAAAAAAAAAAAAAGACACGTTTTGTTGATTCGAATCAAATACGTGGTTTCACTTGGTAGATAACAAAAAAAAAAAATTGTTATTTCAATTACTTTTTCGTTGAATAAAATGACACTATTTTTTTAAATAAGAAATTAAAACAACATTTTCATCGCCATATCCGACAAACTCGACGAAACACTTTCGCCGTGAGTGTAGAATAAGTTTGTCCAATTAACGAAATTTCTATCAATGAATGCTACTTGTAACCTATAATAATAATTACAGTGCGCAGCAGCAGCAGCAGCAGCAGGTTGCGCATAAAATCATTCTGCGAAACGAAACTCTCGACGTTCACGCGGCATCACTGCTGTATAATGCATGTAGCCGCACATACCTACGCCTTCCAAAGTAGGGTACTTAACTAATGCTGAGGGTTGCCTGCGGATGAAGGTACGCATAGGTTAACCAGTCGGTAATTAACAACTGCTTTGAAAAGTTACAAACACGTACTTGCATCGACTTACGTGCAGGATGAGGAGGCGAAAGTAGGGGGAGATAAAAAAAAAAAAAAAAAAGAACCATCCTTCTCTCCCGAAAAAAGTGGCTTCTCTCAACCCGACGGACTTTATACCCCAGTGCAATACCTAGTCCCTGAACACATCCGAGAAAAGTGAGGACACGGCGATCAAGTGCACCACTAACGAGATCCATTATACCCGGTACGTCACGACTGCGTCATAAACTCCACACACAAAGACATACCGGATGCAGTCCCATTTTCATTCACGATATGCAATTCTTTTCTCTTAATTACTTCGCTTATATTATCGACAGGTGTAATGTTAAAACATAACGGTGAAAAAAACCGTGTCTTCAAAATTTGATGAAAACGTTACGAACACGATATTTACACTCTCCCTGCTTTACGAACACCTGTCGAAGGTTTTCGGAGTCGTCTCAAGGATGCAAAAGACACCCGGTACGAGTCTTCCATCACGGTTTCATTTGTATCCATGCTCGGTATAACACGAAGGCCACATCCGGTGCATCAATGGCCTCAGAGCTGGTAAGTTCGTTGAGAAGTGTCGAGGAGTACGAAGCCGCGTTAGTACGTCGGCATAACCGGTCACGCAACTTTTTACTCTGATGCTTCTCTGTAATGTGCTCTGTACACGTATGTACCTACGAATAGGATGCCTACATCCGTATACGCGTTAATAAATATATACATATGTATATGTATAAAATATATAGTAGTCACGTACGGGTCTGTACGATTTCTTTGATAGTAATTTATAATTATAGGATTATAATTATACCTCGAATAAATTATAAATGAATAATGCGCGGGGAGTCGAGGCGTGGAAACGCTGGTGTTGTGTAAATGAGTATTGTAGGATCGGCAGGTAAGTCTCGACCGGTGTACCGTAGAGATACACACGTTGAAGATTTAGTTGAAAAATTATCGGAGTAACGTGTATTTACTTATATTTCACCCCAACCTCCGGCTCCTGTTTTGCGTCCCCGAATGCTTTGAGTACAGGTGCAACGGACATCATGGGTAGATACATGTGTAGTTCATTATACGAATCAACAAGCCAAGCAGAGTTGAATGTAGATTGGTACGTTACGCGGCTTTACTTCTCTTATTCATTGACCGTTCGATTTTTATTTTTACTTTCTTTCACCTGTGTATACGTAAGAGAATACCATGAATTGAAAAATATTTCAACGATAGAAGTACGATAAGTAAAATAAACAATGTGCAAGCGAATTGACTGAAATCGAATTTTGTATTTACGTTGAAAATTCAGTTTACCGTTTTTATTTCCTCTATTCCTAATTTTTCCCCCCTCGGTTGTTTCATTTTTATTGTTTGTTTCGGTGTTGAAAAATATTTCATCATTTTTTCCACTTCCTTTTTTTTCTTCCCTCCGCCTTTATTCTTCAAACATTTTTGCACGCGAGTCGAGTTTGCTATAGAATATGAAGTATCGATGATAAATAATGCATCGAGACATCAACAGCAGCGGTGGAATCGATGAGTTATACAGGTATATCTGATGCACAGAGTATATACATATTTCTGGTTCATTTAACAAACGCCGCGGGAAATATTTTCCAATCTTTAGTTAACAACGATCATTTTTCATTTTAACCTGTAATTTTTTTTCATTACTCACCTCGTTGACAGTTGTTTACATTTCATTAATTGCGATACGTACGTACATACAGATACGAATTTTCATTATGCCTCGATAAAAGTTAAGAACAAAACAGCTCCAGCTTTCCCACGTGTTTTTTAATTGGCAAATAAAATTTCTTCCGCTTAAATGATCGTTGCTTTGAAAATTTGTAATATCGATCGTCAAATCCGTCGACATTGTATCGTATCGAATGTATAGATACAGTAAATTAGTAACGTTGATTTCGATCAAAGATCCTAAATCTGATCACGGTGTGTGTATATATACATATATTGCACCCTGCACCTTTTACTTTTCCGCTTCAACCCGCTTCGGGTAAGTTTCCCCCCCCCCATTCTTTTTACCAATCGTATTATTATTCAACCGACGCCGTTCTCTTTCTAATTTCCTTTCTTTTTTTTCCAGCTTTATTTTCCATCTTCCAACAGAGCTGCTCTCGAATCGTAAAGATCCAACGAAAGCGATAAACCCCGAGAACACGAGGTACATCAGGCATCGGCATGAACGGTGGCGTGTAAATCTACGTCCGCAGGTAGAAACACAGGCGCATGCCCGTGGATAAATGTGTAACGAAGGTGAATACCTGGATTTACGGTTGTTAATGCTTGCGTAGTGGCGGCAGGTCT
This sequence comes from Neodiprion lecontei, assembly GCF_021901455.1. Taxonomy (NCBI): domain Eukaryota; kingdom Metazoa; phylum Arthropoda; class Insecta; order Hymenoptera; family Diprionidae; genus Neodiprion; species Neodiprion lecontei. The sequence continues at coordinate 26,199,826 of NC_060264.1, read as the reverse complement.
TGTTGCTTTCAGGTCCATCGCATCGCCTCTTCTCGGTCGTTCGATAAGTTGCGGGACTAGTTTCTCTTCATTCATCTCGCAGGCTGCACATGCCTCGGATACCATTCTAGGTATTAACCGCGTATACCATGGTTCAAGGCACTCGTGATTTTTTTCGACCGTTATGGCCGCCGTACTTTTTTCCCCTCTTATTTTCTACACAGTTTTTTAAAACTCTTTTCATCAACGACCGCAGGCGTCTCGCCGCGGACACGCGAGTCTCGATTTCACCGTGATTCATTTGAGGAATAAAAAGATCTTGATTTAAGGTTAGTTTGGATTACCCGCGGATAGGTTGTTACGTTCGTACCAACGTAAAGACGCGCGATTATGAAACCGTAATGGGTTTGGGAGTCTCGGCGTAGTAACTCTTGTTTTTAAGATCAGGAAATACGTGACGCGGTTGCGCAACTGCCCCGAGTGTACGTATATACGTGTCTACACATATGCGTCTTTCGTGTTTCATTTCATTCATCAATTTTAGTAGTGTTTTTTTTTTCCTTCCATTAAGTTGGTAATGCCGTGTCACGTGACGAGACATCTAGCGACGACGAAGGTGGTATTGAAACGAAATTATCATAGGTACGTATGTTCTCGCTAATCGAATAGCTAATTGAGAACAATCAAAACGACGTTGGGTTCACTTGTATTACGATGGAAATTTTTATTAAAACGATACATTTCTCAGAGTCAAATTTTTTCACCACGGGCATGAAACTGCTAGAGGAATCAGGGGTTGAAATTCTCTGAATCAGATTTGATTATACTCGTTTATAATTCCACCGCAACTGTTGTTTTGTGAAATAGGTATTATACGCTTGTAGCAGACACGTAATTGATTGAGAATCGAGGGAAAAATATTTTCCTTCCTTACACCCGGTGCCGGCATACCTCTCATATTTCCGTAATTGAAAACCAGTTATATCTACTTTACTATCCATACATACGATTCGGATAAAAACAAAACTTGATCTGTGACCAGCTTCAACTATTCATTTGTTGTCCAGGAAGTTATTTTCATTTCTAGTTACTTGAATACTGCGATTGAATTTAAACTGAATTCTGAAAAAGCGGTTCAAACTGTTTTCGCGATCTACCTTCTACCATTGTCTACCTGGAGTAGCAATATTTTCACATAAAGTCTGGTACACAAGTCATTCGGTCCCAAGAGTAGCGAAAAATATCAAGATAATCAAAGTCGGACACAGTATCTACATGTTAATTTAAGTTAGATAATAGACGGAGGAAGATGTCAAGTAATAATACGTTTATCTATTATCTCTGAAGATGAAATAGCATTCTGTACATGTCACGGTAGCAACTGTAAAAAGCTCGAATTTTCTCTCTGTTTCTTCTCTTCACACTTCCCTCTTTGTTCATCAAGAACAAGTTATTCATGGGTTACGAGAGCACTCGTCTATATCAGAAGTTTTCCGTGAAACTCGTCGCTCGGCGCTAGAAAATAGTAAATCGAAGCTAAATATCCAGTCTTCATGCTGAATGCTCACTTCTATACTGTCATTTCTACATTGATAATTGTCAGATCTTTTTAGAAATGACAATTCAGCCTTAGACAAGTAACTTCGGTTGCGTATCCGCTGGCGGTGAACGGTTAGTTTCACGGAAAACTCCGGTTACACGTGCAATCGTGACGAAATCGCTGGGTCAAGACGAAGCTCACAGGGGTATTTAACTACCCCGGGAACAAATTGTACGCCAAAGGGAGTAATCTATCATCCCGAACGCGCGTAGGGCAGGCAGGCAGGCAGAGCCGTAAGTAGTTAGCCGGCAATGCAGAGTCCGCTCAGCACCACTTCCCCACACAACCTTGTTAACTTAGGAGTGAAACGGCGTGACAATGTCATCGTGATAACGCCAGGCGCCCGGCTGCAGTCGAGTTGTGATCGCTGTACACGGCCATTATGCCCGTTATTAGGCAGGGCGCGTGTGTGCATCATGCGACACGTATTTTACGCAGGCGCACACGCGCAACCCGGCAAACGACGGTCGGCCGGCGTAATATGCGGCGCTATCGCTGTAAGTCGCGGGGCTAAATTCAGTCATTAGTCTATTGTCACGGAGGCGGGCGGCGGGGAGAAGAGGAAGAAGGAGGAGAAGGAAGGCGGAGGTGGCGACGCGCCGCGGTTGTCGCCCGAAAGTTTCGCGATGAGGAGGGGGAAGGAAAGTTTGACGAATAGCCGTGGCTTCTTGGTCGTGCACGGCGACGCGGTTATACGTTATAACTTGTAACTCGCAATAAACGCCCCCCTTGCTTCGGCCCTTCCCTCTATATATCAACGCCAAGTTTCGGGAGGACTGGCTCAGGAATCAAGTTCTTGACTGGCTCCTGTCCCTCGCTTAAATCGTCCCACTTAACTACCCCATGAATTATACCACCGTATTAACCACCGCTCCACTTCCCAGAGTTTCTTGATCAAGCTTTACTTCTACCCGTGGTATTTACATACATACATAGGGTGCGCGAATGCGCTTACATCAGGCTTTCAAAGTAAAACGCATAAAAGCCCCAACTTTACGGCTAACTTGTTTTTGGTCCGAAACAAACTGCGAGTTCAACTCTATGCGATATATGTGACAATGACTGGCGATGCACCTGATGTGAGAAAATGGGACGCATTGTCACATGATTCGTATGTACATTCGAAACAAGTTAGCCAGACGGTTAAGGCATTTATACAGTTTACTGTACTACTCAGATCCTTGTTAATATTCTTTGCTCGTATCTTCAATTTTCTTCTTTTTTTCATCGAAGCTCAGGTCAGCTATTTTCCATTATGTGCGAGACATCTGTGGTATGCCACTTCGCCGTTCGCGCCACATAAGAAGCCTTTCTGCAATACGTCACGTAGCCAATGCTCGTTGGCGTTCCTGAACTCGAAATATTTTTCTCACCTGAACTGCACTGTAATCTTCATGGTGTACCTTGCCTCTCTGATTAGTTAGAAATCTTTGACGTCATTTAAGAAGCGCGCGCGTTTTCGAACTATGGGGTAATTTATGGAGCAAATTGAATTTCGTTTTGAGGTTTTCTCTAGAAGACCGAAATTAATTGATCGTGAAATTGTCTCGTTTGATGGAATTGCTACATGTGAGAGAGAGTGGGAGAGAGAAAACACGGACTTATTGAGAGACAAAGGAAGGAATGAGTTCATTGAAACTAAAGTTAGAGTGGTCTGGTGGATAATTGGGATTGTTCAGCAAAATGTTATATATTTGAATGAAATTTAGAGAGGTGCTCGACGCTTTTCCGATTAAATCCATTCAGCAGAATCAACAGATCCTTTCTCATCGTAAGTAGAAGTTGAATTTCGAGAACACCTAACGAACGTACGTTATAATACATTTACTTTTTATCATACGCCTACCTAACAATGTAAGTTCGTTTCGCATACTATACCTAGGTATATAGATATATAGGTTTCAATTCGCGATTGGATAAAATATCTCTCGAGTGGTTGCGAACACGAATGATTATCTCTTCATTGGATAAAATGGAGGGAAGAATTATTACCTATCTCTTCATTGAGTTTAAAAGTTCTTCAGCGACAATGGTCGGCTTGGTGTAATTAAATCATCTCCCGTATTTTTCCCCCTCCGTATATTTTTTTTTCTTCTTCTCTCTTTTCGTCCCTTCTTTTCATCGTCAAGGTACCGTGAGGATATCTGACGTGCCGTTATAAACGTATCGCTAATTGCCAATTCTGAATAGAATCCACTCCTTCGTACGGCAGCAAGTGATTAATCAATGGAATCAATCATGATACGATCAGATTTCTTTCGTTTTCAGGCTCGCTTTGAAAGAGGAGGGGAAAAAAGTGCGTCTAAGCTTCATTACAAGGTTTATAAAAATTCTTCAATCATCCCGATACCTCCTCGATGAAACCATTAACGCATCGAAAATACCAGAAAAATGAGTAACAGCAGTGGTATTAAACCTTGACGATATCTTTGCACGCTTTAATCGCGTAGTTGTAACAACGCAAACCACGAGAAATAAGAAGACGGAAAATCCTCAGCGTAACGATATAAAGGAAGAGTGAAGCGTGAGCGTGTAAAAGGTTTCTGTAACAATGTTTACACGCTATTGCGCATATTACATGTGTATATATGTATATACATATAAGTATGCTTTGGCACGCACAATGTAGAAGTGAATCTACGGTCTGAACATAAAGAGGCGGTAGAAGATGCGATGGTGTCGAGATTGCGGTGGACGTGCAGCAATAACTGGGCATGCACGTTGTGGTCAGTTGGCAGCCAAGTGGCATGAAATACGTCGTTACACCACGATACGCCTACCTATGATCGTTAGACACGCCACGCGTAATTACTCTAATCCATTTTTACACTGCGCATACTTTGCAACGATTGGAAGAATCTCTGTACGAATCTTGTCGGGGTTTTTTATTTTTCCTCTCCTTTTTGCATCTTCACCGTTGAAAGCAGCACCACGGTTCGTTCAACAGGATGGTCCCGTCCCTACTGCGCTCTTGGAAAATTAAATTTTATCGATTTAAAAAATTTGCATTATCATACCTTGTCGGAGCTTATCGTTTTTTCTCTTTCTTATAATACTTCGCGTGCAGATGGGAAAATTTAATAAAATTCTTCAATTTCTACATTCTCGGTAATGGCTTGAACCACCCATTATACGTAGAGAAAAAAATTCAATTCGTATCACATGACTGTGGAAAAAAACTTAATTGGAATGGGAATCGTACGGTTTATCGATTTCCTTTTCCTTTGTTTGTTTTTTTTTTCGGTTTCTTCACTTTTTATGATACTATAATCACGGGCCGTTGTCTCGCGAATAGTTGTATTTCGGAATATCAAAATTTTTTTCGAACCAGTTAAGCTTCCATCATCGGTTTTTTTGTTTGTTTATTTATTTTTTTATTTTTCTGCATTTCATCTGATTCGAGGTTAATCATAGGCAGTTGATCCCAAAAAAAAATTCATACAGTATAATCAGTATTACGAAAACACTGTAAATGTTTGACAAAAATGTAGGACGACTGTTTCGTAATTACATTAAACTTTTAAAAAACTGTAAGTGTAATTGTTATGTAACAAGATCTTTCTCGGTTGCTATTACATGCAATCAGTTTCAAGCTAAATTGACCAACAAACGATCTTCGCAAAATTCATAATTTTCCAACAAAAACTATTATTTTGAAATGTTCGAATAATTTTCATGAAAGGGATGGAGGGCTGAGTCTAAATCGTTAACGGAAGATGCTTCGTGAAAACCGAAGAAGAAATAATTCCAAAAAGCTTGAATTAGTCATAGTTAGCGATAAAATTGTAACGCACGGAATCGCGTCAACAAATTGTACTTTACAAATCAAGAAGAAGCTTAAATTTCTCGAATAATGAATAAAATTTTCGCGAAAAATATGAGTTTGAAATTTTCAATTCGCAAGAGAAAAGTAGTGTTCCAAGGTTCATAAGCAAACAGTAGTAAATTGCGAGACTCCACCGACTGAAATTAGTGGATATAAAATTTATCCCCCACCCCTCGAATCAGCGGTATAACAAGTCTGGTTCTATCTCTTCTCCGGGTAAAACTTTTCAAATATCCAAATATCAATTTTCTCCACGTCCGAAGATATCTACACGTAATCGCGGTCATACATTAAGCACCGTGCACACATGAATGCACAGCGACGAAAACGACGAAGATGCTCCAAGCGTGGCACGGGCCGTTTTGAATTTCGATGAAATAAATTACAGCGATCGTATACAAAGTTTTGAAAAGTTAAAGCCCCTCTCGCCGCGACCAGATCGCGGGATGGCGGGGGAGGGGGGAGGAGGCACCCCCGTTCATCTTCAGGGCGCGACCCTCGTCTGATTGTTTGCTGTGAACGACGGGTACACGCCTTGCGCAAGAGTAACTTTAAACTTATAAGTCAACTTCGCGAGTACCGACGCGCACACACACACACACACGCACAGACGCACGCACACGTACGCGCGTTTGCGTATCCATGTATATAACATTGATACATATGTATGGGAAGAGGGATTTGCATAGAGTTGAAATTAAGGTGGCGGAGGGTGAGAGGGGTGGAAAAAAACTGCGCGGGAAATTCCCGCCGCAGTTGCTGCTGCTTCTGCTGTTTCCATACGGTGTGGCAAAAAGACAGGGGGGGGGGGGGGGGGGGGGAGAGGGCAAAAACGTTATTAGAAACCCGCCAAGGCGAAGGCTTATTAGGAGTTGGAAGTTGGACGACTCCTTCTTTTTCATTCCTCCCTTCCTCCATCTCCTATCCACGACCTGTTTTCATCTATTTTACTCAGTGACACACAAACACACGCGATCCGATACCCAGTGGACGAAAGGAGATCTCCGTTATCTCGTATTATTGATCTCAGACTGCTTATAAGCGCGTAAATGAAGTTTAACAGGTGCTTATATGTTCATATATGTATCTGAATTTGTATATGTATGTATATATACACATATATTATATATATGCACGTGTAACTATTAAACGAAACAGGAAGTCTCACGGTTATTTATATTACGGTATACACAAGCGTTATACACACATATGTTGTGCACACTTACGTGTGAGAGCGCATTTATAATATATAATGTAAATCCGTAAGTAGTAAGACGGGTTGAAATGTGTTATTATTATTATTATCAGGTAATATGACGTGGCGGGACTCCACGTCGTCGACAAATTTTTGTTCTTTACTTTTCTTTCTCTTCATTTAATTAAATCCGAGTGATGGAATATTATTAAACAGCCGTGAATGATTTGGTAGGTAAAGTTTTCTTGCACAACGCACCAATTTTTTTTTTCTACGATTCTGTTCAATTCTCAATTTTGCGTTTATCATACAATTTTTTACTGTAATTTTCATTTGTTTTTTTTTTTTTTTTTTTTTTTGTTTTACTCTCGTATATCGTACGAACGATACGCATTTTTAAAATTAAGTGCGCGCGCGTTACAATTTAAAAATGGCTCTTTGCCAGGTTGAACAAACGTCAAAAAATGTTGACAGACTTAGCTGGTAGCTGTGCTCAACTATGGAGACTAGAGAACCTCCGTACGCTCGATAACGCCGGTTGTAAAAATTTTTGACGCGTTACACACATCGTGGTGAGGGTCGTGCTAAATTTATGACGGTTGGTCGCCCTGACAAGGATTCTAGCGCATGCGCATTAAGTTCTTCCATCAGACGCCGGACGGAGCGTGCAGTAATTAAGAATTCACTCTAAATAATTGTCCGGTAACCGTGTAACAAATGAAATTCTTTTCCGTATGCAGGTAAATTCGCAAGAGGCCGAGTCCCGATTTTCCAGTTTCCTGCACTTTCAGTCGCGGAGAGTCTCTTTGTTCGTAGTTCGTGGGGCAAATACACGTAGGAGAAGAAGTTGGGAAACTGTAAATGAAAGCAGGAAGGCGCGGGTTATTCGGTCGACGGTGGCGCTGAGCCCTGAGGATCAAGTCGTGCGGGGCCAACAGGAAGATTAACTTCTCAATTCGCGGAGCCGGCGCTCTCACTCATCAGTCAGAGTTGGTTGCTAGCTACCAGGCGCCACCATGGGCCACCACATCCCTCGTCCTGCGACGAGACTATATGTATAACTTTGGTTTAACTTGACCCAGAATTTCGTAATAAACACTAGCCAGCTTTTCACTTTAATTTCAATCTATTTTCCCGCCTCACCTCCTTATTTTTGTGCTGTTTGTACTAAATCGAGGAGGACATTAGGCCGATGAAATATCGGTCGCGAAATTCAAACTCTCGCCAATTACTCCTCTTCTTCTTCTTCTTTTTTTTTTTTTTTCTTCTTCTTCACTCTGCAAAAGCGTTGGATTGGTGATAGTAGAATTTATCTCTGATCGTTTCAACGTTTTACAACAGAGAACATACGATCGGGACATTAGAGAAGGTGGAAAACCTGACGTTCGGGGACAGGATATAACAAAAAACTTCAAACATCCTGTCGATCGTGTATGAGAAAAAGTGTTGCGAGGTCTTCCAGAGGAGGCAGTTAGCTTCAACGAACCCTAATTACCATCAATAAAAGTCATATCTGGCCGGACTATGTCGAGTATCAATTAGACAAAAAAAAAACAGTAAAAAAAATCATGCCAAGAATGATAAAATTATATGCTAGTAACGATAAATAGATGAAGGTGTAATAATTTTTAATAAAATCACGTTATAACACTGGATGACGTTTGTTATGGATGTAAGTATGAAAATTACGAAGTAACATTGAATAAATTTGACCGAGAAATTATGGGAAAACTTGTGCAGGAAATTAATAATAAACCCGCACGCAGGAATTGTGCGAGGAAAAAAAAAGATTCCCACATAAATTCACATCTTATCGTGAAATTGGTAATAATCCAAGACTCCGAAGAAGAAGAAGAAGAAGAAGAAGAAGAAGAAGAAGAAGGAAATCAAATTGGCGAGAGTAAATACCACTTCGTAGAATTTATTTGTACTAAGAGAGCAAAGGAGAAGGATAAAGGGGGAGAAGAGGGGATATCGAAGATAATTACAAATAGGTAAGGAACGTGACGAGAGGGAGCAGGTGGATTGGAAGATGGCGTAGGTTCCAAGATACCGCAGAGAGCGTGTCAATTGGGTTAATTACAAACCACGGCAAATCCGCAGGGCATCTATAACTATACATATACACGTACACACATACATACAATCCCCGAGTGTATACTATAGGTAATTATTGTTTCTACGTCAATGCGAGGGTACACATAGTGCATAGGAATTACAGAACCGCTCAGATTAGAGGAACACTCAGAACTAATTACACCCAAATACACTGATATCCGTAATACGTATTTGTCAGATTTGATCTTATCCTCGGTATATTTACACGTATAATCGTAACGCTCGTACCACAGAGATCTGCACTTCTGAAGCGCAAGTCAAAATGTATCAAAGTGTAAGCGATAATGACTCGCCGAGAATTCGAGATTCAAATCTACCCGCCGTTCGACGCGTAACGATCAAATGACCTCGGATGACGTCACGGGTCTCTGACAAATCGGGAAAACGCGAGCAGCGACGCTGATTCCTTGGATATTCGTCGAGCGTTTCCGAACATTTTACATTCTTTATAATCCTCGCGAGATATGAGAGATGTTGCGAGATCGAACAACGGTTTTCAGGTTAGGGTAGAATTACGAGACTAAGGCGAGAAGAAACGTCGCGGAGGGTGGGAGGGGGGAGTTCGATTCGAAGTTGAAAGTCGAGAAAAATACAATTTCATTATTCAAATCTTTCGACCCCATTAATCCCTGTGCGGTTCCCGGGGGTAGAAGAGGAATGGGAATATGAGAATCTACCACTTGGCATTATTCAAAATCGAAATTTGAGTCAACCGCAGTTATATGAGGCTTGAATTTAAGGCGAGCGTCAAGAAGGAGGGAATAAATATTACGAATAGACTTTACGCCTTCAACCTACCGCAGCACGCACGCATCTCGGCCGAAGGAGACGACGAAACTCCGAGAGACCGCGAGGCGTCGTCTGAGAGGCTAGAGAGTCTAGACCCCGAAGTTGTTACACCTGTATAATATACTTCCGGCCTTGCAGCCGGAGTCTTTTAACTTTTCCAAAAGGGGAACAGTAGGGTGTTCCGGTGCCTGCCCAGTGTGGGATATTCCCACGGGATTCCCTCCCTCTCGAAAACCTGCAACCTCCTCTCTGCTCCCTCACCCTGCAACTCCTTCGTCTCCCAAGACGCACGCACACCATATACCGTGCAACACAGGTTCACCCTATCTTAACGTTCATCAACAACCTGCCAGCAACGCGGTCTTATTACGCGTTAATTTCACCTACCGCTTCTAATTAGCAACGGACACACTTACGACGTACGAACACTTCCAGAGATGACTGTGTACGGCAGGCCTAAATACCGTTGTATAAGCACATCGGCACGCATTCGGATTTTCGCATATGGTATGTTTACATTTCACACTAGCGACGATGATACGCTCGAGACGTGCCCAAAGGAGCGTTATCAAACTGTAATTCACCGATTCTTCATCTACGAAACTAAAGCTGCTGAAGTTACTGTTCAAGGTATCAAGTTATCAGTAATTACACAACCACGAATTGGTGGTAAAGTTAACGTCCTTCGAAGATGAACTTTGCACCGGTCGTTATCACGGTTTAAACCGATCCTTGTTCCATCGATTACATGCACAAATGGAGTGTTTCTTCCATTTCCATTGATCGTCCAATGATTGAACGTGTATTGATTCCAGCAACCGTGGTACTCGTACCGCGTTAACATCAATATTCTTAAATGGGTACAATTTCCCGTGAAACAATTCCATGGTACGTGAAGCTGCTGCGATAAATTTTTACCGAGTACTTACATACATCTGTCAACTAAACGAGGTAATGGGCAAAATGGTTGCGACGTGTACCGTAGCTCGAATGACGTTTTCTTTGGAGATGCATTCTCTCTCCCTCTCTCTAGTTTTTTTCTGTCTTTGATATGCAGAGTAAAACGGGAGTCTGGCTCCGGGTGGATGAGAGACGCGGTGCCGGTTGGTACAGGCGAGTCATTTATCACACAACGACACACACCCTACAGGGAGGGTGAACCGAGAGCAGCAGCCCCGTGTTTCGTTTGATTTATTAAAAATTCAATAACGTCGCACACTCTGGCGTATATCAATAGATACGAACAGATTTTTGAACGAAAGTGACGGGTTATCGAACACCGGCTATACGCACACATATCAATACATAACAATTTGACCAGCGTGACAGGGATGAGAGGCAGGGAATGCGTAAAATTCTAATTCGATATCGCTCGTCGACAGTCATAGCACACACGATTCTGCACTCGTGGTGCATAGTGAACAAAACAACAGTTTATGAATACAGAATCGGCGATGATTTACTTTGGGGAAGGTGAAAGGCGTCGGATGTCGAGCTTTCGTTAGCTTTCACGTTTTTTTTCATACAGCTGCATCATCGTTTCTCTAGCTTTTCAATTTCTGTATAAAAGCTCGGGCTTTAGTGCCCGGGACGTTGTGGAGAGTATAATAGGTACCGTCCTTCACTTTAGGGACAGGGTTTCTTTTTTGTACTTTAGGTCCGATAGGTTTTCGTCGGACGATAACAAGTGAAGCTACCCAAGTGCGATTCGTTAATTTTATTAAACCTGGGCATAGTCGTAAAACAGTCGAAAATATTTAACACGTGTATTTTTTTTTTCAGTCGGTGATGATTTAGTTCTGAGATCGTAGGTTTTTTTTTTTCTTTTGTAAGGAGATTGAAGTTAGTAACGCTTACGTGACTACACATCAAAGTATTAAAACCATTGACTCGCAAACTTGAAATGACTTTGAAGGTGCTTAATTTCCAGAATTCCAGACAATCCAAAAGTTGCGATATTTTCGAGAAATGAATCCTCGCACCCACGTTACCAATTTGAACCTCACGTTTTGTACGGATTAAAAAAAAAAATAAAAGCATCGCTTCATGGTACTCGAATTACCTTGGTTCAAGTTACCTGTAATCAATTCGAGGTCGTTGAATTAGATTTTACAATCATAAACTCATAATTTCGACAATGGTACATATTCCAGAACCATCCGTCAATTTACTCGATGAACGTGTTTTATTCATTTTTTTTTTTTGGTAACAAGACTGATAGTTTCGTCAGGAGATAACGAATGCTTTTCAACCCTCAAAACCAAGTCATTGCCATTGTAAATAAAAAAAAAAAAAAAACAATAGTCGTCGTAGATTTTCGACCGTTCTACGAGTATACAAATTAGTTTGAAAAAAATCGTTAATTCTGAGAGTGCAATTATGTGGTTATTAGAACTCAGGGGCGACGATGCGAGAAGAATGAATCAACGAGAGTAGGTTTCGGGGACGATAATTTCATCCGAGTATCGACAAAGAAGGAATGCCAATTTCGGGGCATCGTTCCGAATTTCGTGAAAATCGAGACCTCCTTTGGGGCCGTGCGTCGTTTCGTCGTCGTCAAAGGGCGGAATGGATTTGAATATCAATAATTATTTCCCCCTTTGACGACAAACGCTAATGGCCTTTGTTATCCGCGATCCCAAGTTGAGCCCCTCCTCGGTGGCGGCGGTGAATAGAAGGTATTAAGACGACGACGACGAGGGCGTAGAGTCTGCGAGAAGAGGAAGACAGAACCGGGCGACCGCACGCGGACAGAACTCTACCTCGGCAAAGACAAACTCCGAATAATGCGGCACGAGTTTCGGCTAATTAGCACCACGTACGTATACTTGGTCTTTCAATACCGTCGGCACCTTATTCAACAATCCCCCCCCAAACCCACGACATTTGACGTTAGGGTTAGTCTCGCTGGGGGTGCTAATGCGCGTTTTCTAAGAATGTCATCGTCTCCTCGGAGAATTGTTCACGACGCCAGCTTATTCTTCAATATTAACGGATGTTATTATCGTTTGCCGAAGAAGAAAGTTTCCCCGGCGATATTTTGTCGTATAGGTATAAAAAAATATGGCACCAGGGCTTTCGACGGGCAGAAAATTTCGCCCTTTTATTTTCATCCCGCACGAGCTGAATACGAATTCTTTCACAGTCGTCGACCTCTATTGTCAGCGTAACGAAACAGAACTCACTGAATTTTCAACACTTGGTACAGATATAGTGTAAACCTCGTGGCTGGCAGCGATGGAAACTGCCCCGAGAGGAGAAAAGAAAAAAAAAAAGGGAAAGAAAAACGGAGGCGCGTGAGGAAAAACTTAGTTATCTCCTGGGATTCCTCCCCCCGGTCAGTATGGCGTGACGAAAAAATAAAGTAACCACAGTCCGAGTATACATGCGTATGCCTACTCGTGTATGTACCACGTGTGTATCTGTACGTATCTGGGACTTTGCGAGATGGCGGATGTGAAAGAAATTTATAAATCGATCCGGTTCTTTCTGTACAAATTAATTATGATCCACGTACGCGTACATATAAATTATCGTGTATCGAAAAATCACGTTTTTCGAATTTCGACACAGAATAGTGTGAAAAATTTCGTTCTTGACAAAAAAAAAAAAAAAAAAAAAAATAAAGTGGATTCGAAGAGAACAGTTTTGGTTAACATGTTCAGCTTGAGCAAATGGTTTTAAATATGAGAATTTCCTTGATATAACCAAATATTTCTGAATATAGTAAGGAAAACCAGAAAAGTCACTGATGGTATATTTTTTTTTCAACAGATAGCTGTGGGAGAGTGAAACAGGAATCTGACTGGTCTACCCCACAAAAAAAAAAAAAAAAAAAAGACATTCGTCATGAGAACTTGTACCGATGTCATTTATACAAATAAATCCATGAAAGAATTTTTTTTTTTTTAGGTTATGTACTTTCTCCTATTCAAATCCTTTCTCACAGATTTGGGAAAAAATTCGAAAAATACTAATGTTGCCATGTTTAGTCATTCGAGGGGTGGGGGATCCAAAATTGAAAACCGTTTGTTGAAGTTGAAACTATTAACTAAAAATCTTCTCCTTGAAATCATATTCTTTTTTTGTCAAGACCGAAATTTTCCCCATACTAGTCCGTGTCGAAATTCGAAAAACGCGGTTTTTCGGTACATCCTAATATAGATCCAGATATGCACAGGTACGCGTATCTTCACTACAATTCTACCAGACAAACAAGACGGAAGGGAAGAAAAAAAGGGAAAAACCAATTTAAATTTAATTAAACACCCAAAATTTACCGCCTTTATACGGTACGCTAAGAGGGAACCCTCTTTTTGGAAATCCTGTCAGTCTCCGAGCCGAAAGTAATATAGGAATAATTTAATGAAAACTTTTCCTTATCAAATGGGTTGACGATACAAAGAAGAGGGAGGGAGAGAGAGAGAGAGAGAGAGAGAGAGAGAGAGAGAGAGAGAGAGAGAGAGAGAGAGAGAGAGAGAGAGAGAGAGAGAGAGAGAGAGAGAGAGAGAGAGAGAGAGAGAGAGAGGTGAAAGAAGGGAGAAAAAAGTAGAAATATTTAATATTAACAAAAGTGAAACATGGGATTCTTCGCAATCAGTTTGTCTACTGGAAGAGGGAAAGAGAGAAGTGATTCTTAATTTTCATTTCCACGTTTGGAAAATGGCCAAGTTTTGCCGCCCTGAAAGATTAAACCGTGCGTGGCGAATGGGAAAGAAGAGAGAGAGAGAGAGAGAGAGAGAAAGAGAGAAAACAGCAGAAAGGAATTTAAAAAGGAAGAAAGAAAAAACGCTATAATGCAACCTGATACATTGTAACTGTATTTTCAAATTTTGTCCCTCTCTCATCTTTCAACTCCCGAGAAATAGGAATGAGAAATTTATTCCCTCTCGCATCTTCACCACCGCGCCGCGTTTCTTCACTATATAATATTTATCACGCGAGCATCTCGGCCCGAAGTAAGAAAATGTAGACGTGCGAATAAAAGTTTGGATATGAAATTTCCAGCTTGTTTTTTTTTTCTTTCATTTTTTTTTTTTTTTATTTTTGTCATTCGGTAAAAGCGTAATTTCAACAAGACAAACACGCGGCGGTAACCCAGTCGTGAACATTTGTTTATACTGTTTGTAATTTTGTTTTGTAAATAAAATTGTATTTTTCGTTAAAACCAACATCGATTAAAATCCTGGTAACATTGATCTATAAGCCCTGCGTGGGATAAATTTGAATCGCGAATAAGTGACTGTGTGCTGGATTGTCTAAAAGTAGGGAATCAAATATTCCGGGCGCAGATCTCCGTCCAGTGGGAATAAGGGAGGTAAGGGTGCGTATTTCCGTTAAACAATTCGCGGAGTTCGTAATTAAAGATTTCTTTAGCAGAGAGCCGGGAGAAGAGAGGCAGAAATGAGGGTAGCTAGAGGGTGGAGGACGAGCGAGACGAGGCGTAGGTTTCTACGCAGTAATACTGAGCGAGGGAGGGAAGGGAGGAGGGAGAATACGGAGAGAGTGAAGGATCCTCGAATTAAATTTGCAAAGATATACAGAGATCCGCGTTAAAGAACCAACAGCTCGTAGGATTAGATTAATAACACCGCGTCTGCAAAACGCGCGCGACTTATGGCTGAAGGGACGAACGAGGTAGCAGGGGGGGGGGGGGGGGGGGGAATTTTTGTGTGGGAAAGACGCGGGGGGGGGGGGGAAGTATTTTGAAGAGATATATTCACGCCAAAAGCGCGAGGATATTCGCCGAAGTGGAGAAGGGATTTGCATTTCTGTTCTTTTTTTTTTTTTTTTTATCTCATTCTTTCATCCTTCTCTCTACCAAAGTTTTGGATTTGCATTTCTCCTGCTCGAGAGATCGAAGGGTGTCTCGTCGTTTGACGGATCGTTGGAATTTTCTTTGTTTTTTGATTGTTTTTGTTTTTTTTTTTTTACCATTCCCTTTTTCTTTGACTTTAGTCCCCCCCCCCCCCCCTCTTTCAGTTTTTGCCGGGCATGTTCATGTTTGGGATAATTTATAGCTTACCTCCAACTTAAAGTTGAAAGTTTACTCTTGTTTTTTTTTTCCCTTTTCTTTACTTCACCCGCCGCTAATTACCTACAACGTAAAAAAAAAAAAAAAAAAAAAAAGATTTAGGTCACGTCACTTTGATCAAACGTATCGATTTTGTCAAAACTTTGCATCCTCGAGTCATGAAATCAGGGCAACACCGTGTTGACGGTGAAATATGATACGCAAGATGTGCATACGCGGTTGCTTGGCACGTACAAATATGTTGTGCTGACAAAAAAATGTAGTAACGTACCAATTGCGAAAGTATGACGAGTTTGTCAGGCAGTTTCAACAGGTGGTCAAGAGATGGGTGTGGAGAAAAAATTGTTCTCTTTCTCTTTGACAATTTGTGGAAATTTTTTTCTTTTTTTTTTCTTCTTCTTCTTCTTTTCTTTTTTCAACACGAAACACAACGAGAACCGAATTTTTCGTCCAATTTCATCGGGCGCCGAATATCGCGGTCGACATTTTCATCGAGCGTTCCAGGTAACAGAGCGTGAGTTTCTTCTTTTCGACGAGCAGGAAATCCGTTAATTTTTAACGCTCTAATCACGATATCCTCTCCCCCCCCCCCCCCTCTCCCCCGCCCCCGTTCGTTAAACTTGATCGATTGCTAAGGTGACACAATCCTCAGCGATACGGTTCGAATGTATTCAGAAAAGTTCAAAGATAGTTTGATGCGTGGATCGGTTTTCAGGGGGAGGAGGGCAGGAGGAACGACGATTATTTTTCGGATTCACGGTCATTTGTAAGAGTTTCACTCGTTGATTCAGTAACCACCGAGACGGTGAATCACGGTTAGGAAATCGAAAGGGTTGAACCGAAACGCAACGGGGAAAGAACTTGTAGAATTTACGCGAGCGTAAAAAATACTTTCAAGAATTCACCTTTCCCATAAATTAAAAAAGCACGTAAAAATTTTCCCGTAACAAAATACGCAAGCAGTTGATATTATACCGTTCAATTTAAGCGAAAACTTTTCTCCACCTCATCTCGTCCGCGTAATCGTACCAACCTGCAGCAAAACCAACCATATTCGCAAAGTACACACGGATGCCTAGAATTTCATTCAGCATTCCGCATACCGCATAGCGGCGTTCCAATTTCCCCCGTTTCTCAGGACAATGGAGTTGTAATGGCGTGTGGAATAGAAGAATAGTTAAAACAGGTTAATCATATCACGCGTGCACGTTTCACAGACTTTAAGAAGACCGCGCAACGTCTCGTCCCGAGTCTTCTCAACGGCGTTGACGATGTCGGGCAGAAAGTGTGTGTGTGTGTGTGTGTATGAATCGAATCTTAGCCTCGTCATTTCCTCGAAAGAACAATCGAGGCTCCTCCTTCTCCCACGACGATGATGTTGGAGTGGATCCATCCGTCCATCCGACCGCCATACTGCACAGGTAATATCAAGTCGGAGGTGAAAGAGTGGCTCACATCCTGCGATTCAACGCACTTCTCTTTGTTTTTTATTTTTTCTTGTTGTTTTTTTCTCTCCTCTCTCTCTCTCTCTTATTTCATCCTCCTCCTTTTTTCACTTCTCTTCGTCTCGTTCCACAACCGTCCATCACCCTCCGCTGCCGCAGGTTTAATTGCTTTCGTGCATGATGAGAAGGAGGGAAACATGACCATCGCAGGCAGCCGCAATAAAGCAGAAATTGCCGGCGAAACAAGCTCCTCGAATACACCTGCAACTCCGGTGCTCGGAAACCGTGGAGGTAGAAAAACGGCGTTGAATCGCTAGTAAAGCCACTGCCGTTCGGATCGCATTCATTGACGAACGAATCGAGTATAATTTTCACCCTGACTGCCGGTCTTGCCGCGAACGAGGGGTTATCACTAATGTAATCTGATCTGCACAGGTCGCTGTAATCTCACGCATTCTTTGTAACCTTTTGTACTTTGTGTAATCCTGCGTATTCTCTGTTTTCTTTTTTAAATCTCTGTGCAATCATTGTCATCTCCGATAACCTTTGTAATCACCAGCAATCTTTGTAATCTTTTTAACGTCTGTAATATTTTGTAATCATTTGTAATCTTCCTGTAATCTCTGTAGTATTTTTTTAATCCTTGGAATTTTCGTCTCTTTTTCGCTCATTGCACCCGATCTCTGCAATCGTTTGTAATATTTCACAAGTCTGCTGCAATCCTTGCAATCTCTCTGTAATCCTTTGTAATACTTGTAATCTTTGCACCGATTTTCTAATCCTCGCGATCTCTGTTGTTACTTGTAATCTTTCCGTAATCCCTGTAATATCATTGTAATAAATTCATCGTCTCTGTAATTGTAATCAGTGTACGAAATTTTTCCGCAGTCATTAACCGCTCGGCGGTTTATGCGATATTAAAAAATTCAAAAGAGGAAAATGTCTCGACTACCCGTGATACGGTTTTATCGGCAATATTGCAGAACGCTGTTACAAGATACACACACACACACACACACATGTATATATATATATAAAATTGCCTTATATGCAGCGAACGGTGCTGAATCATTATATATATATAATACTAAGGTTGGCCGCCGCCGTATTCCCACACTTTGCCTGTTTTACCCCTTAGTTATATCGTGGCTGCGAAATCGCAGAGATTCATGGGGGATGCTGCAGTCGCGATATTGCGCCAGACCGCCAAAGGTATATACTTTCGTACTTGCACGATCCAGCGTGCACCTAAGTGAATTAGTGCAGTAAATGTTGATGTAACTTTCTTCCACGTCCTTCGTATTTCATGGATTTTACTACCGCGTTGTCTTCCACCGCACACGCAGACGACATCGATAAATCGGGGTAAACGGTGCGAAGCTTTCATTACGTTTGCTGAACTCCCAGTTATCCTATCCTCCAGCTAAGCATCTTATCAAAAATTAGCAGCGCGCTTTTACGCCTGTTTCTTATTTCGGATCTCTTGTACTCGTCATCGTTTTTTTCAGGATTCTGATCATACGGAGTACAAGATTATCCATTGTACCGGTATCAGAGAATTTTGACTTCTTCTCATCTTTCCTCGTAAGTTTTAGCTCGTTGCGTGAGCCAGATTCGTAGACGTTTCTGTTCTAGTCAACAGCGTTATGACACATGTGTACGTACGTTGTAACGTTGCTTTCGGTTAACCGTTCAATTTGCCGTACCAAAAGAACAAGCAGATAAAAATTTATACAGTCAATTTAGATAGCAAGTTTTCGCATTTCAGCCAGGAAATGAAAATGATAAAAATAACGCGGCGTCACAGAGTGCGAAATATTGCATGAAAAATAAATCTAAACAAGTACCGCAACCGTGTGATTCGCGGTTGATTCACCGAGACACGGGGTGTTGGAACAGAAAGGTGATGCGGAATAGAATGAAAACCAAAAGACGGTGAAAAAATAAAGACACGAGAGAAAGAGAGAGAGAGAGAGGGAGATAGAGAAGACGTCAGAGAGGAAATAAGGTCCCCAGGGCGTGCAGCCGCCGTTCTGACGTTAGTAGGTCTTGTCGACACGTCGAGAAAAGGAGCAGAGCGAGTAAAAAGGAAAATTTGCAGAAGGCAGCAAAAAGGCAACGAGCGTAAGGTGCGGTAGAAGAGGAAGGAAAGAAGGAAGGAAGGAAGGAAGGAAGGATGGATGGATGGATGTAGAGGAAATATAGTGGGGCAAGGAATGGAAATATAAAAAAAATTAGATGATAAAGAACGAAAAAAGAAAAAGAAAACGGGACAAAGGGTGGAACCCGACGGAAGAAACGGAAGAAAATCTTGGCACGTATCTGTTATTTCACCCACATTCGTTCCCAGTCAGTCCGGTCCAATTTCCATACGTCACTGCACACGTCTTCCCATCTCTTCCTGCACACGCGTAGACGATGACGCTGATGGATCTCATTATCAAGAATTTGTTTAGTCTTCTTCGTCTCAGACCTTGCTCGATGGTATTTGACGGTAAGATTTTACATCTACAAAAGGGTGAAGGAAACTTTAGCTTCACTCCTAGGATGACGAAACGATGGTCGTTTTTCATTGACATCGGAGTTGTGGGGATGAAAAATTGACGTAGAGGGTATCGCGACGATTTGTTTCGATAAGTTTGAAAACATCATCAACGCTTTTCATCCGTCTACTAGCTTCCTTTAACCGCTCCAGGTTTCCATAACGCGGAGTAGTTTCACGTTCAAGTTACATTTAGTGGGCCATAAGGGGTTACGTAGATCGAAATGACGAAGAGAGGCAAAGGGGGTGGCGGGTATATTTTGTGGGACGATAAAGCGGAGCGGGTAAGGTAGGGCGACACGGTCATTGTGAATTATTAACGTACATGCAGCGTTAGAGGTGGAAACCTCTTAAGCTTTCTTGTTCGTTCGGTTCCTATACGTATAGAGAGAGAGAGAGAGAGAGAGAGAGAGAGAGAGAGAGCCCGAGTCGCGCAGCAGCAGATGGCTCGTATAAGGCCCATGGCAATTTTAATGGCTTCCTCTTGAAACATAAATGAAAGGATTAAATTAAACAACGATTTGGCCGAGCCAGTTTACTCTCGCTTAAACAGCGTATGTTGGACCGCTGCACACACGCACGGATCCATGAAAACGGACCTTCGTTGCACCTCTCAGAGTTTCCAAACCCCGGCGAACAATGCGCTTCTTGTTTGAACACAGCACGCGACACATTATCGCAGTTAAAAGTGTATCCGTACCCTTTGTGCCGGGGAAACAAAACGCGAGTGAAATTAATCGAGGAGAAACAAATTCGGGGTTCCGTTAAACGGTCCTTCGCTGCAGCCCTGGTCAAGGTATTATCCCGAAAACCAATAGCTGCTGCAACAGCCCGCTTAGAAATCCGGATAAACACTGAGAGAAGTTTCCAGTTCCGGTTACCGCTCGGTCCTTGACTATTTTCACTTATTTACCACAATCGAAAAATATAGCTCTAGGTAGAAAATGAAAATTAGTTTTTTTTTTTTAAGCAGTTTTTTACACGATACCTGTTTTGCTGAATTTTTCTAGTTACCGTAGCAAATGAAATTTTTCACAGTGAAGCGAACCCGCGACATGTGCGACCCGGCCAATTCTGACCGTGGGATTTATTTATCGATACGATTTGCGCCGCTGGCGTCCTTTCACCTTTCACCTCGATCCCACCCTTCAAAGTACCGGTTCGTTTCCGAAGACCCATCGAGATCCGGTCCTGCGCGACGACTTCCGGTTCGGCGTGAATCGGTTACCCCGAAACGAGAAAGTCGAGGCAAAGCAGGGATATTAGAACATAGAGACGAGGAAACGTCCAACGCGAAGTACATCCGTGCACACAACCAAGGGTTCGCTAATATTTTATCACTCCTCCGTCGACTACGTACAAATTTTATTACACTGTACGAAATGAGCGAAACGGGTAGTCGGCTTTCGAGTGAATAAAATAAAACGAAGCGATGGAATTTAAGCCGGGGATCATCTTCTTACTTTGTCTCGTTTTATCAATGGAAAACCAGAGAGAGAGAGAGAAAGAGAGAGAAATTGCTACAATTTGAAATCGCTGGTGAAGAATTTCTTTCGCTGCAGAGAACCGAGAGACATTTATCTCCCCGGGCTGTTTGCTTTGCTCTGTGTCTCTGATATATATATATATATATATATATATGCTTGTATGTCCTGTTTCATAGAATTCGAAAATATACGTACGAATCCTTGAAATCCGAAGCGAAGCTGTGAAGCAAAGTTTTAGATGTCAACGAATCTGCGTTAGAAACTATCATTCGATAATTACTCTTGACGAACACGATGAAGTACAAAATTTCCGAAAGTTGGAATCATTGACATCGCCGATACCTAAATCGTTGTTCAGGGAAAACATGATAAGTTGGTAAGCCTGAGACCTGGTTCTTCAAACTTTGAGCAATCCTTGGTGAATTTTTTACTTATTTATTTTTTTTGGTCTCAAGAACTTAAAGCGAAAGGTTGATGGGGGGAGCAGAAAAAAAAAAGGAAAAGGACGATGGTTAACACTGCCCCAGAAGTCGGGGTGTACAATTAAGCTGCGAAATGGTATTTCGTCGAAATGTTGAAGGCAAGTTCTTTTTTTCCAAGTTTGTTAGGTACTCCCCGAACGAGACCTACCTTAGGCACCGACCTACGTCAGTCAGTCCAACCTTCTTCCGTTCCTTTTAGCGAAGCTGGAAAGGGAGGGAAATTGGTTTCGGTTGATCGACTAGCTGTGCGCTGCTGTACTTGATCGCTTTACTCTTTCAAGTATTTTCTGCAGTGGCCTGGCGTACACCTCTGTGCCGGAAACACCGTCCAAGCTAACACAGAGTTCTCGGTACACCCCGTCGAACAATTTACCAGCCGGGCGTTTGAACTGACGGCATCGCAAATTCCTCGAGTCAAATTTTACCCGGCGGAATTTCCTACAGCGAAAATTCTCGAGCCAAAAGTCGAGTCTCGTCTACGCTGCAGTTTTCAAGAACCAAGATGGGGGTTCCATTTCGCCCAATGGGAACCAGTTTTATGTCGACGAGTGAAGAAGACGAAGAAGAAGAAAATGAAAAGAACGCATTCGACAGTGACCGGTTCTGCTTACCGGGTATTACTTCGCTTCTTTTTCTAAAACATTTGTACAGTCGACGATCGGGATAAAAATTTCTATGAACGGAACAAACGCGATCCATTATCGGTTGTAAAAGTATCCGCGAAATGTTTTTACGCTACTTGAATCTTGTCCGAGAAATTCCTATCGTTATTAACTCCCCTTCCGAACGGTATTACAGTTTTTCCTCTCTTCTTTTCGCCCTCTTCTCCTTCTCGACGGGAAGAAGGAAGACCGTGATTTAAACGGAAGTGCGGCGGTCTAGACTGCTTACGGAAATTCACTCACCTCTGTATATACATCCGGCTACCTAAGTAAAAATCGATCGAGACCCTGTCGCACCCTTCGACCTTCCGAGAGTGTATATAACGGTGTATGTATATTGGTACCTGACCAGAGTGTTTCTTCCTCCTTTTTCTTTTCACTCTCTCTCTCTCTCTCTCTCTCTCCAGCTCTCGCAACACGACTCCTGCTTCAAAAGAGAGCCATAATTTCCTGCCCGTACATCGCGGAAGCATAGAGGAACAATGTCACAGTCTCGACATGTACCCTGTGCACAGAGTATATATATTATAGAACGGCACATATCCTCCGGCTGTGCGAATAATTATTTATTAACAAATTTACGGTATACATAGCGTCTCCTTTCTAAAGCGAATGCACCCCTGAATATGTATACATATAGATCCGTGAACGACAGCTGCCGCGTGAGTAAATGAGTTAATTAATCAATTAATAAGTAGCTCTCGACCTCGTTTCTCCGAATCTGCAAACAGCGTTATGCTGCGCTGCGAAAATACGCGCAAAGAGGGTTTGTGCCTGTATATATATATATAATATACTATATTATGTGTATAAGGAAGCCCCGATTTAGGGCGAGTGAAATTGGAAGCAAAAAAATGTTCACGTCTACGACAAACAGGATTTTAATTTACGCACTGAGAGAAATTTTTAGTTCCGGTTACCGCTCAGTCCTTGACTATTTTCATATTTTACCGCAATCGGAAAATATATTTCTAGGTAGAAAATGAAAATTGGTTTTCTAGCTGTTACCGGAAAGTCTGGTATCCGTTACTATTCTTTCTCGTTACGATCACTGTTGCTAGATTTTCTTGCAACCGTTGCGAAAATTTAACGCTTGTGCGAGAATAAATTGACGTTAAAGCCTCGTTTAACTAAAAAAGTAGATTCCTCAGAAACTAATTTTGCGTTGCAATAACCAAAAAAGGATCGACGATAGCGCAAAACGGTTTAACGTACCGCATTTTTCGCAATACCAACAATATTCAAACAGATTTTTTCAACGATACCTGTTTTACTCAATTTTTTCCAGTTACTGTAAAAAATGAAATTTTTCTCAGTGTGAGGTGTAGGTACAGTAATAAGGGTTACACGTTTAAGCGGAACAATAAACACATACGAACCCCGACTCGATTAATATCTCGAAATTGTCCGGATGTGCCTCGACAAATTTTACACCCTGCGTAGGTACTCGAAATTCTTAAAGAGATTAAGATATAAGGCAGGTATAGTTTTCTTGCTCATCCCTCGCGCGTTTCCACCGTCGTCGTTGAACTTTGCCACCGCCGAAGTTCCGCATCTCTGCGAAAGTTCGAGCAATTAGGAGAAAAGGTACTCGGTGGATTAGGCCAGACACAGGGATGACGATGGCGAGGTAAGAGAGAGAGCGCGGAGAATATAACGCGAGAGAGAGAGAGAGAGAGAGAGAGAGAGGGAGGGGAAGAAGACGACAGGGAACTCAAGATCTAGTGTAGTTATAACCCTTATACTGGGCAGAGAACGCGAGGATTTCAGCTATCGTCAGCATTCTAAATCACTCTTGAAAGGTTAGCCTGGCTTTACACACACATGACATACTTAAGTATACGGAAACTTTCGTGTGTATACATGTATACGCATATGTACAGGGATACATGTGCGATACGTGAACCAACGTAAATCTGGTATTGGCTGGCGCAAAGAATAAGGATTCTTCCCTGGCGAATAAGAAAGAGCGGTTCATTTTTGTCTTCAACAATCAACTTCTTACCCATGCCGTATCCATTATTTGTACGAGTATACTTACGCGTGTGTATATACATACCTATACGTATGTACATAAATCGAGTCAACTGTTTCTATACAGCTGCCTAACTAACGCGGTCGATTCGACGGACGCGTTGGCCGCGGTAATTTATCGCTCGTGGGATCGGCGATTTGCCTTGTTGTGTAAAAAAAAAATATTTTAAAAAAAAACAAAAAAAAAAAACTAAATCACGGCAAACAAAAGAGATGACGAAAAAAGAGTAAATGAAAAAACGGCGAGCAAAAACCGATCACCGAATCTCGGGAACATGCAATCTGGCAATCACCCTAATACATCGTGAAAAACAACAATCGATACCGAGCATCCGTTTCGACGTGCATAATTAGGTAGGTACGAGTTATTTCTATCCGCGTAGCCGAAAGGGAGGTAAAAAAAAAAAAAATATGTCGCTTGAATTAAAACGAATAAAATCGAGGAGTCAGCTTAGAGAGCTGCGGATAAATGATTTCCAATTCATCCGGAGGCGGTCCGCCGGCTGTCGAATAAATATTAGCCCATTTTGACAGCGAAACAGTGTGTATAAAGTGGAATGAAATAACGAACGAAGAAATTGGAAACGCAATGAGAATACATATCACATGATACGAATTCGTGTGTATATTAAGGGGGGATTCTAGTGAAAAAAATTTACAAGGAATTTTGGGATTCGGGTATTTGCGGACAATAATATGGAATTTGGACTTATCTTTCAGGGATTTTATATTTGAAAATATCGCAAAATGGCGGTGTAAGCGTGATAGCGGAAAAAGTGTGTTTTTTTGCCGTTTGACACGATTTTTCAAGTTCCGGTTGTTCCGAACAAAGATTCGAACCGATTATTAAAATACGTGAATATCGCTACGATCTTAATTAGGATGAGGTCGATGTTGCAAAATTTGCAATTTCGCATAACCTTAGATTCGAAGTATCATTTTTTTACTACATCATTTTCCCTTAAAAAATTTCTATCGAACCAAACGAAATGACGGTGATTTGGACCATAGCCATACGCGTTATATTTTAATAACGTTTTTGAATTTTCATTTTAGTAAAACTGGAACTTCAAAAATCTCGTCAAACAGCTAAAAACAGACTTTTTACGCTACCGTGTCTACAGTCGCCATTTTTCAATATCTTGCACCGAACAAATATCGACAGATTGTTCAAACTGTACATTACTGACTCCAAAAACCCGAATTCCAAAGTTCCTTTACAAATATTTCGAAAAAAGTTATGGAAAATGAGGTTGAAAAATCAATCGGTCACACCGTAATCACCACCTTAAAACCAACGTCTTTGTTTTATACAACTAACATCGCATCGCAAGGTTCTCTCTTTCGTATCAAAAATAACTTACCCGCCAAAGATGTGAAAACAGCAAAGATCCCGAATATTTGCTCGTACCGTAGAATTGGAAATTTTCAAAATGCAGGGTTGCCTTCGACGACGAGCTCGCTTGTGGATAGTGAGAGAGAGAGGGACGGAAAGACGAGCTCATCATGGTTGGCGGCCATTTCTAGCTGCTCTGCGGGCTCTCGTCAAACAGCCCAACTAAACTCCAAAGCCCCATTTGACTCTTCGGTTCGCGGGTAATTCGCGGCCCAGAGTTCACCCTCTGCCTCTATGTATATCTAGGACGCTAGTTACCATAATGAGGCGATTGAAATTTGTCAAGTCTGTATACATTCAGAACGAGAAACCGTCCCGTCTGGTTGCCATTTTCCATCCCACCGTCGGTCTTGATATGAACGCTGATCATTCCGGCTGAACGAGGATTATTTGTTCAGGTATACTGGAACAGGACCGATTGTTTAACTTCAGAATCGATGCCTGGTATACAGGTGAACCGATGCAGACGGATGGATCAATCTGATTGAAACCTCTCGAATTTACTGAATTCGATCCTGGTTCTAATTGAACGTACACGTATTATGCACACGTATATCGGATTTCAATTCGATTCATATTGAATTTATTCACTTGTGTTCATTTTTTACGAGACTTGGATAATTCTTTTTTTTCTGTCTAGACTCTTGCGTACCCGGTCAATTAAATAATGGATATCCTATTTCCGGAGGGCTAAATCTCGTTTATATTTTTTATTTAAAACAAAAATATAATAACGCAATTAAGCGAGGGTTAATTAATCGTTTTCCTCGGTGCATCCTTGCGAATTTCATCAACCCCTGCCGACGAAGAAAATGATTATGATAAAAGGGTAACCGACGTCTCGTCGCAACTGAATGCCCGCGTGATTAGTGCAAGATTAACCGTACATGAACAAGTTTATTATAACGCGTAGACAAGCGGTTGTTCGGCCAGTGGCGACGAGACATCGACTTAACGTATTTAGCGCGACGCAAGGGAGCGAAGGAGGGGGAGGAGGGCCGATGCAAATGAAAATATTTCACTTCGCAGCACTGAAAATTTATTTGCAAGCGGATTTGTTCGCGACTCGACGAGCAGCCGATCGCGTGGGAGGCAGACGGTGACGAAGGAAAGAGAAAAGGGAAAAGAAAGAGAGAGAGTGAGAAAGGTAAGAGGGTGCGGATGATGCCTCCAGTTCCAAGACGAACTTGTAAAATCCCTCCATATTCGTGGCTTTCAACGGTAGAAAATTTCCGCCCTCTCGCTTCCTCCTTTTTCCACCCCTCACTCTTTAGACCTGATTGCGAATTCTGTCTTTGCAACGCACTGGTGCAAAACTCAAACTCCCGTCGTCATCGTCCTGGCAACATATACCGGGATAAGAGCTCTTTCCCCGATTTCTATCCCGCATGCCGATTCCGTTTTGTGAAACGCACAAGTGCAAAATGCTCGAGTTTCGGAGTTAGAAGTCCGATGGTAGAAGAGAAACACCGGGACCATTACGCCAAATGTTGTTTGTTTGTTTTTTTTTTGTTTCTTTCTTTATTTCTTTCTTTCTTTCTTTCTTTCTTTCTTTCTTTCTTTCTTTCTTTCGTTCTTTCTTTCTTCTTCTTTTTTCACTCCATTTCAGGATTCATCCTCGCGGAGTATTACAAGTAAAACAGTCCATCCGTACAAGTGCGCAACGGGAGAACAATGGATGATCGAAAAGGTTTTGAAAGGTATCGTTTCGGGAAGACTTTTAACTCGCGTCGTGCATGTTGTCAATAAGATACAGACACTAGTCGCCCGGTGATAAATTGTTCCCCGTAATGGCGTCGGTTCCAGTTGTCCGTGTATACGTATACTAACCTATAATAGGACGCGTTCGAAAGTCTGAATATTTCATTTTCATTCTGGGAATAATGCGATGCGCGAAAAGGGAAGTTGAATAAAAAATGATACGCGTGGCTGGTGTATGTCGTAATAAGGTCTCAAGTGGGTGCGTATATACGTTATACATATGTGTCACGTGACGTGGATAGAGGGCGCTGGAGAGACGGAACCCCCGAAGCCTACTGGGCTCGTCGTACGGACGGTAAATTTTCACGACGACCCAATTTCAACCGTCAATTCCCCGAATTGCCGAGTGAAATACGTTACACTGTCAAGTAAACTGAAGCGACATCGGGACGTGGTTCGATAGGCGGGAATCTACCCCTGCTCGAGTATTATAGGTATAGAAAGTGAGAGGAATAGCGGGAAGAATTCCTCCTCCGGCTTCACTCCCCCCCCCCCCTCCCCTTCCCGTTTTTATTTCTTTTTTTTTTCTTTTCTTCTTCTTCTTCTATTTATTCCTATGCGTCTCATTCTACCCAGCTGGTATAGTATAGTATAGTATAGTATAGTATATATACGTATAATACCTAAGCGAGGTGGGGTATATAATAATTCATTCGCGCGTCGGTCCGCAAAAGTCTCGCTTCGCGAGGCCGCGCGGCGAGAAGTCTTAATATTTATACTTTGACTTAGAATCAGCCACTCGGAATATTCATCGCAATGCAAAGATTGTCCCGGCGAGAAATGGCATTACTACACCCTTCCCACCCCCCACCCTTCGGCTCGGCCGCACATCGGAAGGTGAAAATTAAATATCCGTGGATAATGCGCGGGGGGTCCGTCAGGTCTGGGTAAATGAAAAACGGGGGGACGGTAGAGGACAGCTTTCGTGGGCGGGGACGCGGGGGGGGGCCGGAGGGAGGGTGAGGGTGAAGAACGCGGGGTGATTAAGGCTAATCCCGAATCACAATCAAAAGTTATTTACGCAAATTGTAGCCCCGCAAACTATGGGGGCTGTATATAGGGCCGCCAATGAAAGCGGAATTAGGGGATGGCGCGAGAGAGCCAAGGAGCTTGAGGGGTAGGAAATTCGGCAAAGGTCAGCCCCGCGAACAATATAATATATCCCATCCCGTAAGCGCCGGGGAACTACCTACGCTTTGCCTCGTTTTGCTCTGCTTTTGTGTCAAACCATAAGTTACTCCGGAGGGAGGAATAGGGAGGGAGGGAGGGGGTGGGAGGAGAGGCTGGAGGTCCATGATCCTAATTTTGTTCAACGAATTATCGGGTCAACGGACACCGGCCCGATGTTGACCACGGGCTGAACCCCCTTCGAAACTTTTGACGGGCCAAACAAAGGAACGAACCCTCTCTCGTTCACCTGTTATATAGGCTAAGGTATTTCTGAAAGCATCGCTTTCCAAAACAGCTTTGTGTCGGTCATCAGAGTTCAGAGGTGAGATATTACAGGTTTTTTCGATTATTCAACCGCTTAAACAAGTAAGCAAAACCCGGGTAAGAAAAAGAGAGGAAGATACCGCGAACAAACCAGTCGGATATATTGACTCTCGAATTAAACACCGGACTGGATTTTGCGAAATGTTGACCGAATCGGGGGAGAGAGAGACAGAGAGAGAGAGAAAGACTTTTTATCGCAAGAAAAACGAACGGACCGACGTCTGGTGTTGCTGCGTCAATACCGATCCTCGGGGGTGATGGTCAGTATGCTTATTGAACGAGACGAACGAGACAACGAGAAGCGGAGGGAATTGGATAGAAGGAGATTAAGAGTGGGGCTTTAATTTTGCGGTCATAGTTTAGGCCGTAATGCGAGTGGATGTACACAAGTGGTATTTTGGCTGACCCGAGCAGCGGGCGCACTGTTTCAAAGATAACACCGCCGGTTGACATTTCGAGTGTCGAAAAAGCTGCGGTTAAAATCCCGCGAGATCCTTGATAAACCACGCGTTTTAATCCAAATAACGTAGTTACGAAAGTTGCCAGGCTTAATCCATCACCCCGTCGCCCACATCTGTGTACAACGCTTTCCACACACACACATTTCTATGCTTTATACTTTCGCAGCATTATGCACAATTCATCCACAATAGAGGTTCGGGCAAGTTCGGGTAACTTCGAATTAGGCTAGGTTAGGTTAGATTCGGGATTTCCGGATAGATTCGGGCAAGTTCGGGTAACTTCGGCTGAGTTCGAGTCAGGTTAGGTTAGATTCGGGATTTCCGGATAGATTCGGGCAAGTTCGGGTAACTTCGGCTGAGTTCGAGTCAGGTTAGGTTAGGTTCGGGTTTTCCCTGATATGTTCGAGCAAGTTCGGGTACTTCGGGTAGGTTCGGAATTCTTGACACGGCAGCGGCGGCGATATCTTTATATGATATAGAACGATATATGCGCGTACACTCCGACTGCCTGACAATTCTTGTCAGAATACCAGGAGCTGAAAATGTTTTTTATCATTTTACCATCCGTTCAACCAGAACGATATAGGTATGTATGTACCTGCGTCAAGTACGGTTCAACCGAGATGAAAGAAGAAAAACGTGTGTTCAAGATTGCTTTTTCATATGTACACGTATGTCGCATTGCCGTTTCGTCCTTCTCTGAAACTGATTTTTCCTCGTCGTCTCGAAGCACATTCTGTTTCTGGTAGACATCAACTTCAAAGCCGCTCCAATCCGTGCGCAACACACTGCTTGTCAAGGAACTCCGAGATCTTCAAAAGAACGAACAATCGTCGTTGTATCGGAACGCGTCTTCCATCAGTTTCATCCCCCAAAGACCTTTACGCAAGCCCTAAGAATCGTTCGACACGTCGTCGCGTGAACGAAGCGTCCAGGTCTCAGGTTGAACAGCCGAACGTTTCAGGTGAAACAAACAACTTTTTTCGGTAATTCGTCATCGTCTTTCAGCGTGTGACAAGATGCAAGCTTTCAACTTCCCTGCCGTATAATATCGGATCGAGGGTATTCCGGCGCTGATACTTTCCCCATCGTGATTCGGGTTCCGTTTCGTAGTATAAAACACGTTATGTTCCATCTTTCGAAGACGGTGTCTAAAGCCTTCTCAATATTCACCAGAGGGTACGGTATGTGTTCTTATCATTTCGTTCTTCCTTCTTTCATCCCTTACCTCATACCCCGCAGATGAAATTCTGATGTTTTGCAAGACCGTTCCGAGAGCACGGCTTGTTTCGCGGATACCTCGCAAGATCTCGTTCATCCATAGGAAAAATACACCCACACGTGGATGCGTACACAAATATCCACTAGCAGACTCGAACGGGAATACATAGAAGAGACGGCTGGATACGTTCAACGGTGTCACCAGTCACATCGGCGGGGATATACATCAAGTATGCCGGGTTGTGTCGCGGAAATCCCTCGCCATCCTCCCCCTTTTCTTCTCTTTCTCCCCCTTGTTGGCTTTTCGCATGTCTATCCGGCGGCCCGTCTATCCGTCCGCCTGTCTATCCGGTCCCGCCGCCTATCACTTCGGGGATGCGAGTGCGGCTTGAGAAGCTCTCGAGCGTTCAATACGTATGCATGTATGTACGTACGTACGTGGAAACACGTGGATACGTGTATAATACGGAGCAAGGAGCGTTACAGAAGGATGGAAAAATAAGGCTACGGAAGCCTGCGGGAGAAAGACTCATCCTAATCCTCGACCCCTCGACATTTTGACGTGTGCAGCGCATCGGTGTAAATGTGTGAACACACGCTTGCATGCGTGTATGTGTGTGTGTGTGTTAATCTATATACGCTCTCGGCCGCGTTATAAATCTTTCTGCGGAATCAAGATAGATAAAGGAAACTCCATCTGCACTCGAACAAAACTTGTCGAAAACTTCCAAGCTCCCCAGATGCCGGTTATTTCTTTTCGCAATCTCTATACAAATAAAGAGTCAAGCTTTGATTGACTCGGGTAACGCGGCTATACCTGTACGTAACCCATAACGCACAAAACCAAGTCGAGGTTGAACGAAATTCAAGTACCTTTCAGAGGATATTACGAGTGAAAAAGATTAATGTTGAACGGTACTTGAAAGGTTGATAAATAACTGCAAAAGACACATTATTGAGTATCGATTCAGGCTTTTTTCTCTCTCTTTCTCTTCTCTTTCTCTAAAGTTTCCTCGATTTAAGGATCTTTGGTCAACTTTCTCGATCTGCCGTTTCTTCAAGGCGAAACAACCTAAAGCCATTCCAGCAGCTGTAACACCGGATCGGGGTTTTGGTTACCTATTTTTTTTTTTTTGGTTCGACACTCAATTCTGACGTACCGACAATACGTGACACCGATCAAGGGACGTCATTTTTCGACCGAGGGTGACCCCGATGTAACCCAACAACGCACTTTGGCAGATGAGGCCATTGAATGGTCCCTGGATGACGACGTGCTGGTGGCGTTGCGAGTTGGACTGTGTCGTTTGCAGGTGGGTGCATTATGACGCGATGTTTGTTTACCTGGTTATTGTATCCAGAGCTGGGTCCTAATTCCATTAGCCTCGTCACGACGCGTAGCGGGATAACCGAGGTGACAGGGTCACGCGTTGTAGGCGCAAGGGTGTAGTAAAGCAAACAAAACGAAAGGAGGGCGAAAGAGTAAAAACGAAACACAGCGGACACATGCACGCCGTGTCGGTTCCGAGCAAAAGCAGAAGCACGAGAAGAAAAACGGGCGACGTTTATAGTCGAGGGGTGGTTATTAGCAACGGAACGAAAGAGTTGAGGACCTCTGCCGGTATTCCCAGGCTGGTATTTAAGGGATGATTCTGTTTCCCTTCAAACGAATTAGCTCGTATTAAACAAGACGAAACGTGAGCCCGCGTCGGCGTTTCATTCCCTTCCGTTCCATTTCATCCCGTCCCGTTTCATTTCGTCTCATTTCATTTCATCCCACACTCCTCGGCTAGCGCTTCGCCGGCTGAAGTGGCTGCCCGTACCGGCTTATTTCGGAGTTTCAACACGGCCACTGTAGGCCCGACGAAGAAGAGACAGAGCCACCCTGCAACCGGTAGCACTGGGGCGAGTTTGAAAAATTGCCCGAGAGAATAGCATCGTCCTACCGGCGATTTAGTAGTTGTCAGCTCGGCAACAACGGACAACGCCTGGACGGAAGTGAAGAAGTCCTTGGGGCTCCGAGTTTCCTTGGAGGTGATGCGCCGGAGCCGCTGAGCAATATCGCGGGACAAATACTGACGAGATCCGAAAGCCCCAAAGCCCCTTTTCTTATTTAACTTTACTACCAGGCGGTGTCCGTTACATTATATTAAAATATCGGTTTGCCCTTCGCCCCGACGCAAAATTCTACCGCGCCAACGCAGCCGTCTTCGTATTTGCCCTCACCGTTTTATAGTGTGCCATTTTTTTTTCCCCCCGTATTATGCAAATTATTCACAAGATGAGATATTATAAGAGCATCGAAACAAAACCCATTTACCTTTTCGTGACACAAATTTATGCACGTTTCAAATTTACAATATCCGTGTCATTTTTGTTTATTTATTTTATTTATTTTTTTTTTTTTTTTCAGGACCACGAATCGTCGGATGATACGACAGTTGCGTCGATCTTTAACGTCGACACGTTTCGATTTAAAATATGTCGCTATAAACAAATCAAATACGAGAAAATCTCTGTGTTCTTTTTCACACGAAACGGTGCGAAAGGCTGCGTAAAACAAAGCGGAACAGGTTATTTTTCTAAAAAATTCTTCCTGCCCTTTCAACAGGATATACAGGAATTTCACGTAATTGGGTTGGAATTCAAATTGAATTCAAGGTTGACCAATACGTTCCCACTTCTCCTGTGAAACGTCACTGAAAATGTGAGGGTTCAAGCCTCTTCGAACTGTACGCGCGGGTGTTTATTAAAGCCGAAATTTCACGAATTCAAAATTACGCATGCCAAAATTCCTGTCTTTTCCCCGGCCTCGAATTTACGGTATGCGTGTCGTTGTGGCACCGAGAGAACAAATGGCGAGTTCCTTCCACCGTAAGCTTTAGGCATCCACGTACGTCGAATATCAAGGGACACAATTCACCTTCTACTTTCACCAAACCATATCCGAGTTACGGTAATTAATGCCGGATTCGAACAAACGCAAAAAGCAAGTAGCGCAACTATAATAACGTAAGAAAATCACCCGCCACCTTATCGATGTCGCAAAACCACTTCCAAGGGGATACGTCAAAGAGGAAGTTGACGGTGCCGATCCGAATGGTAATATTTCCACTTTGTAGGATCACTAAATGATGATCAATGACGAGCTACCGCGGCAGGCTGTGCCTTGATATTCTATCCATTCTGGACGTTTGCACATAACGGTGTAGACGATATTCGTGTATGTACATACGTGTAACTAGTTGCTCGGGGTAGCGGAAATTCAAAGGTGAAACTTAAAAGGTACCGAGTGATTTGATTTCAGTACTTCACTCTGATATCACTTTGCTCGCTCGATGGGCACTGTACTTTCATTTCCTTTATTTTTCTCTCTTCTCTCCGCTCACCTTTTTTCCTCAACCGACGCTTTGTGCAACAGTCCACGGTGCGGTTTACCAGGGAGAAAAATCGTTCGACGAGAAATAGAAAAATTGAGGTAATTGCGACCGCGATTATTCGCGAATCGTTATACACTCGTTCAACCACGCGTGCTGTCACAAAGTTGTTAGAAAATTGACGATTCGAATTATTACACGAATGAGAAGGTAAAAAAAAGCAAAAAATAAAAAAATTGACGTAAAATATGGACGCATACTCACGGTTGGTCGTATTAACGAAACGTTCTTTGTACCGAATTCCCGATGCTAACGTCACGCAGCCTAGCCTTGCATCGTAATCCGGTAAAAAGGAACCACTACTTCTTTCTCGAAAACTTTTTCTAAAAGTGTCTGGTATAAATTGTCTGGATGGTGAAGCGTATGGAATATTTTTGTCGGGCGAGGGCTTTTGGCAGGAGATGAAACGGAATGAAATTTTGCGAGTAGGTGTACACAGGCATAAGTGGGAATGAGATAACGGTAGGACACAGACCGCCTTGGATCCTCCGACAATAACCTAGCCACTCTACCTTCCCGAGATTGGTGAATTTGAAATCCAGGCATCTCCGCTCTGCTGGAACATATCGTTTCTCTGATCGATCCGGAACGACGTCCTCCTCCACCTCGGGTTCAAAGGTCCAAGGACACCCCGGGCGCCAGGGACTCGAGATAGGTATACAATTCGAGAGCATCGCAGGACACTTACCTTGAACATAAAAGGAGAACGGCGTTAGTAGTTTCTCATCTGAATACATATTATACGCGTATACCTTACACATGTATAACCTATGTACGTAGGTACGTCGCTTTGGAAAGAGACGCAAGGAGCCAGAGTCTGCCGGATGGTTATGCCTGGAGGGATTAGGCCCTACAGTTACACAACCGGAAGCCAAAGTATCTCCGTGAATAGTGTAGTAATAATACGTATAGGTATGGATAACGGTGTCGTCGTATCTCCCTTATCCTCCTCCTCGTTGACGTTGGTATGGGAAAAACTCTTTTCAGGATATCCAATATCAAACTGGCCAGTGAAGAAAATGGCGCCGACGTGACTCCGAACTTCCTTATTCCCCTTTGTCTCTTCTTCGTCGATCGATTCCGCGAGGTTATGAAAAACTTGCAAGGAAATTTCAGCCGAATGAAGAAACGAATCGTACTCGTGGGTATCGTGTAATGATCGGACGAACGGTGTATGAATGCAGGCGCGACTATTCGAGAAACGGGAAACGAGATTGAAGACATGGAAGAAGACGGGTTGTAGGTCACAAAAGGTAAAGGGGTAACGTGTGTACGGGGAATTCCATGGGGTTTCACTCAACTTCCGACACTCGCAATTCCTAATTTTGTCGTAACTTTGGTACATGGTAGTATTCTCTTTTTTTTTTGGTTTTAAGTGTCAGTCATCGCTCAGGATTAAGAAACCATCCGACTCGTGTCAGAATTTTTAGCAACTTTTGCAAATCTGAAAGAAAATTCACAAAAAATTCAGGGGTGAAATTACGATAATTTCAAGAACTTGAAGAAGAAACTGGTATCTTGATTGGTTTTAAAAGTTATGAATTATTTAATACCGTTGGGACTCCGGTAATTATTACTCTAGATTTTTCGGGCCACTCCGGAAAGTGAGAAACAAAATTACCGCAGGAACTTCTCGAGAAAATTACAAAAATTTTTTGAAAGGATTAAACCACTTTTGGCATGATATTGAAATCTTTGTAATTAATCCGAGATTTACTAAACGTCTTTTAATCTTCAAACGGTCAGTAATATCGAGATAGTATCGTACAAGACGAAGAATGGTTATAACTGTGATAACAACCATATATACTAAAGTTT
This sequence comes from Neodiprion lecontei, assembly GCF_021901455.1. NCBI lineage: Eukaryota > Metazoa > Arthropoda > Insecta > Hymenoptera > Diprionidae > Neodiprion > Neodiprion lecontei. The sequence goes on along the minus strand of NC_060264.1, from coordinate 26,164,045 downwards.
CGAAAAACATTCGAATCGTGACGGTTCTACGTCACGATGCGAAACCGCGCACGGAATTCACCACATATATCGTAGGATAATTGTATCCTGGGCTCATTTATACCTGTCGCCTTATTGAATGGGAAGTTTGAATGATGATTGATAAAAAGTTTGTCGAAGGGGATTTCAGGATCAGTATGGTTCACAGGGAGTGAGGGGGGGGGAGAGAGAGAGAGAGAGAGAGAGAGATAGAGAGTGTGTGTGTGTGTGGCGAACGAGATGGCGGGAGGAGGGGGTGAAAACGATATTTTTTGCGGTCGAACGACGATGAGTCGATAGCGTTTGTTTTATCCGCGACGTCGTCGACGCCCGGCGTCGTTTATCAACGTCCAATCAGCGTCGGGAACCGGCGAAGACACGGATGGGGGGGGGGATAGAGGAAAAGGGCGAGAAATAGAGGAATGAAAAAAGAAAAACCAAAGGAGACGCACGCCAGCGTTTTTCCAGAGTTGCTGCTTTAAAGGATAGGTTTTTGCACGCGGTGGCCCCAATTTGTCTTGGGGCGATAGCGATGCCGCAGGGGCGGAATGCTAATGTCTCGATGACGACGCGAGGCGCGAGTCCTCAACCCGACTGACGTTCCGCAACCAACCGAAAATCTCATCCTAATCCAACCCGTTTCCCTTATTTATCACTATAAAATCACCCGTCCGCCCTTCTTCTTCTTCTTATTTTTCTCCTTATCGTCGTCTTGTCCCCGGATTCCTTCGCGTGCGGCACTTGAAAATTCCTTACCAAGTATGAAAGGTATAATATAGATATAATATGCGTCGGATATATATATATATAAAGAATTCGTACCAAATTGCCTCGTATTTTAATATCCCTCCCTTCCGATTCGAATTAAACTTCTTATTGAGACTAATGTCTTCCATAAATTTCAACGTTTATTCCATTTCACAAATTTCATGGGTCTCAGAATTTCATCGACAAATAGGTATAGGTGGGTATACAAATTCCACCAAACTTGGAAAGACCTTTGATTACTAGAATTCCTTCCGCTTTCTAGCCGTGCATATATCGATAAATTTTCATCGATCTTGGAACGTGGCGTTGCAAATTCCTACCCAATCTATATACAAATATCGATATCCAAGTTGTCTAATTTCGCTAATACTCCAGAAACGAGAATGCCTGTAATGATTTTTTCTTCAACCCCTGTTTCCGAATTATCCTTTATCGATTTGAATACACCTCGACGACTTTCCGGCAAGAAAAATCATCCTTTCAGTTGCCGGATTTGAAAAGGAGAAGAATCTCTCGTCGCTTCGTAATCCGGTAAGATTACATAACTCTAACCTCGCTGACGTCTCGCTCGTTGACGATCGTAAACAGGCGATATTCGCGATAAACTTTATCGTTCGAGAACAGCCGTTTCGCCGTATTTTAAAACAGTTAATTATACATGATATCAGCGGGGACAGCGAGTGTGCGTTTAATTTATGGAGATTACCGTTCCGCCCGATCCGAGACACAACGGAACGGAGACGTCAGGCCGAACAAAAGAGACAAACAAAGGTCCCGCGGGACAATCCGATCCGTATAACCAGCTCTCAGGGTGTTCGGACGTCTCGACGCGATCAGAGAGTCACCGTTGGCGGTAGATAGATATACCCTTCCGCATCCGCCCTTCGAATGAGGGAAAGCGGACGGGAAACTCGTCCTTTATTTTACATTTACAGAGAAAATAATACGCCACCCTAAACCCCCGGGATGGGTTTAAGCTCGCAATTAAATAAATTGGAATCGTCGAGTTTCGCTCTGCGCGGCTCTCCCGAGGACGGAAATGTAGATTCTTCCGTTTTCGTTTCTTCCTTGTTATTATTATCATTGTTATTACCGTCATTACGATCGTCATAATTATCATTTATTTATGTACAAGACTGTATTTCACTGCCTCCAAAGGAAATGGAAAACTAATAGAACGAATTTTTTTATTAAATGTTTACCCCTAAATTTCGACGAATAGTTTCGTAATTCCAACAATGTTCGAACAGTTTTTATAACGATATCTGTTTTACGCAATTTTTCTAGTTATTGTAACAAGAATGAAATTTTTCTCAGTGCCCGAAAACGGGGACAAAATTAGGGCATTTTTTTCTATCAGCTGGACAGAATGCCAAGTAAAATCGAGCAGCAGAATCTCTCGCAATCCTTTGCTCTTTCCGCCTTCTTTAACGTGACTCAGAGACGACCTCCTTAGCAGCAGGAGCAGCAGCAGCAGCAGCAGCAGCAGCACCCAATAAACTTACCCGAATCACGTCCCGCAGAGAACAAATAAAGAATACCGTCTCTCCTTCGCTCCCCCTTTCGAGGCCGAGGATCCAATCTATTACATCGTATTAATTATTCATTAATCATTTTCGCCCCCGTGAAGTTGGAACGTGATTTTTAGCCTAGCCACGTTGCAGTTTCAAAAAGAATTCAACAAAATAACTGTAGAAAGAAAGATAATTTCGCTTCAATTGATTCTTGCAAAATATCACCTACGCGAAATGCGGAAGTGCGGTTATATCATTACAACTGCACGAAGGTTGTTTAACAGGTATAGAATACCTTTGACACGTAACGTCAACGAATGTTCGTATACACGTACGTACATAAGTATAACGACATATTACGAAAACATATTTCACCCTGTGATTTTGACGTTACGCCATAAAACGCAATCTCGGTAGTAATCGACCGTTTAGTTTCCTCGAATATCGAAACGTCGTCAAGTAACATCGACGATCTGTGAAATGCACGACGGTAAACTGCAGATATGTATAATTCCGGGTAACCGTAGGGAGGAGGTTGGAGGTCGTTAATAAGCGAGGACGAGAAGGAAAATAACGGGGTAGAGTAGCACGGTCAAGTTGGCATATTGAAATTCAGTCGGTGGTAGTTGGCGGCGGTGGATTCTAACCAATTGGTCATTCCTTCGTCGGCTTTGTACTCGATGGCCTATTCACCGGCAACGTAGAAGCACCGCGGAAGGGTGGAGAACGCCGTCCGAAGGCTGAAGGCTTGAACGTTGGGGAGGAGGAAAGTGGATGAAAGAGGGAACTGGGAAGCAAGGGGTCCGCTCGCTCCCTTTTCGGGAACCAGGGGATAGATAGCCGGCCAGATAGCATTGTGAATTTGCTCGAACGTCGGTCAGGCCGTTTTCGCTGCCGCTGCTCCAGGAGCCGACTCTCTCTCTCTCTCTCTCTCTCTCTCTCTCTCTCTCTCTCTCTCTCTCTCTCTCGTTTCATCCTTCGGCAGAGTAAACCGTGCGGCTGTACATACACAGGGAGGTACAGAGGGAGAGAGATAGAGAGAGAGGAAGAGAGAGTCCTGGGGTGGCGTAAGAGCGGCGGCAGGTTTCGGTCTCTGTGGTAGGTAACCGGTGGTGGTTGGCCTCTCTGTGAGAGTGTATTGATCGAGCTCTGGAAAGCGGGTGGGGCTCTCGCTCGCAGTTCTTCGTTCGTTCGCTCTTCCCGAGCTCTCGCTCCGACGGCATGGCATGGCAGCCAGAAGTTTCATGGGGTCTCTGTCACCCCGTCGAAGCACCATCGCCGGTGTTCCCAGTTCGACGTTACGTCCTCATTTGGTCACCGCTTAACGCCCACTGCGAACCAAAGGTGTCACCTCCCGTTATCGCCATAAGCGGAGAGAGAGAATGAGGGAGATGAGAAACGGAGTTACCGAACGTATTACACACTCCGATAAATAATATGACCGCCGAGTCGAGCAACCCACACCGGCTAAAAGGAGAAAACCACAACGACGTGTGAGAACAACGAGAAGAATTGGATGATGCAATGAAATGGGAAGGGGGAAATTGAGTCCAGTTTCTATGTGGTGGTTTCAATTCACGTATCATTTTGCACACGTGTAAACAAGGACGTTTAAAATTTTAATTAATTGATACCATTTTTCGTCGTTTGGTCAAAGGACGTGAAGGTTGGAATAGTTTATCGAATGCCTGAACGATTCGTTCCTCCTAGCATGTTTGTCGCACGATTTTTTGGCAAGCAATATGTCAAGGATCCAGGGTAAGAATCACTTTAGCCTGCCAGGACTGATTTCGAGGAAAAATACAAACTCAGGTTTGATCTTTCTCAAGAATATGTTCGAAGGAATTCTTCTGGAAGATTTTTCTTGGACTGATACTGGTTTCTCATTCAACGGTGGTATTTTCTGACCTTAGTCACTCGTGCAATAACAATGGTATCGCTAACTTGTTTTCGCTAAAAAAAAACATGAACCAAAGCGGTTTTGCACCATGACTCTTGGTATGTTTTCAAACTTGTAAAAATTTGCTACTACTTTCAAAATTGTACTGCGGAACATTTCGCACAAGCAGTTTTGCTACACTGAAAAAAATTTCATTTGCGATAGTAACTAGAAAAATTCGGTAAAACACGTATCGTTAAAAAAACTGTTTCAATATTGTTGGGATTACGAAGAGCGAGGTACGTGTAATCATTTTGCGCTATCGTCGATCCTTTTTTGGCAATTGCAACGCAAAATCAGTTTGTGAAGTTTACTCTACCTTTTCAGTTAAACGAGCCTTTGACGTCAATTTATCGTTGCACAAGCGTTAAATTTTCGCAACAGTTGCAAGAAAATATAGCAACAGTGATCGTAATGAGAAAGAATAGTGATAGTAACGGACACCAGACTTTCCGGTAACAGCTAGAAAACGAATTTTCATTTTCTATCTAGAACTATATTTGTCGGTTGTGGTAAAAAATGAAAATAGTCAAGGACCGAGCGGTAACCGGAACTAAAAACTTCTCTCGGTGTACATTGCATACTTTAATCACGGATATTGTACACAACAAATTGCACAAAAAGTTCTATATAAGTAAAAATCTCTCCCGATATCAAAGTCTTCTCGAGTAGAGTATCGCTGATTCGATTCATCGGTCCTGACAAGGATCACGGCCGTCCGAATTTTGACCAATTACGACAAATGTACAACCCCGATAGCAATTTATTCGGAGAACGAGTTAATCCGGAGTCCAGTTAACGTGGTCGAGCATGGCAAGAGATTCTGGGAACTCGGATTAACCCGCGGCCACGTGTAATTGAAAGGTGGCGGGAGTTCGTTTTCTAATTTCCTTCTTGCGCAGACGTGCATTTCTGAAAGACTCGTAATTTTTTGCATCCCCAATCCCGCACCCTAATTAACAATCAAGCCTTGGTGTTCGGGGCTTAACGCGTAGTTTATATTATTATCCCAACGCCGGAACCGCAAAGTGGCTGCCCACACTTGCAACAAGGACTTCGTCGACCATTCATTGACGTGGACGGTCAATTTTCTTGCTTTGATGCCCAATTTTGCAAGTATAAATTCTGCTCAGACGGACAAAGAAGAGGATTGATGGTTCAGCGAGGGGAAGAGAGAGAGAGAGAGAGAGAGAGAGATAGAGAAAGACTTCCGCGGCTTGATTTTATTTTGGCCTATCCTGGATGGTGATCATAAACTTAAACCGCCAGGGTCTCGCATCGAATGTGCGTTATCGGTCACGTTGAAAATTTTATTGAGTCCCTTCGAGGTTATAGAAAGCTTTGATACCTATTCGATTTCTGTTCCTGAGTTTCGGGGCGGCTCAACCAGCCGCGAAATTTCAGTTCCAACATTATATATATATATACACACATACATACAAAGAGGCAAGAAAAATACTATAAAAGAGTGGGAGGGAGAGGGAGGGTTTTCTCACTCGGGACTATCGGGAGTCGTTCCAAGTATGAAATGGAAAATCCGGAAGTGATATTATCCGCGAGCAATTTCCGACGTTCTAATTTTAAAAAATGCGTCCACCTTTCAACCTACGGGAAAAACTTTTTTTGGCACGGTTAAGGTTGGGTGGATTTTGATCAGGCAACGTAATAATCTCACACAGCTTATAGCACTCCAGTTTCATAATTAATTAAATGTTTGCTCGAAGCACTGACGAAGTTCTTGCCAACGGTAACTAAAATTTCGTAAAACCGACTCGGCCACAGAGCTTCTCATCACTTTAAAAACCCCCCCGGTGAAAACTCGAGTGCCGTATACATATATCGCTTTATTTTTTAACTTTTCTTCACTACGCTCCGATATCAAGCCTCTGTATTTTCGTACAACACGCGTTGAAAAATTTCAAGAAAAATATCGTACCACCGGGCATCATTAGCCAACAAATAATTACTTCGCGGTTCTCTACGCGCCGGTTTTAAAGATCATCCCCGGGTTGTTTGAAAGATGAGTATATCGTCATCGTAAGATATAATATTTATATATACATCGTTATATATTGTACAAAGATATCGCCGTCGCCGCCGTTGCCGTGTCAAGAATCCCAAACCTACCCGAACTTAGCCGAAGTTATCCGAACTTGCCCGAATCTGTCCGGGAATACCCGAACATAACCTAACCTAACCTAATTCGAACTTAATATCCGGACCCAACCTAACCTATCCTATCCCGAAATGTATATATATATATATATATATATATATATATATATGTATATATATGTCGGAGTATGACAAATCTTTGTTCAATAATTCCATTTAAAAATGTATTTAATGTTTTAAGAATAAAAGGATATTTCATTTGAAATTGAACTCTCGATGAGTTCACCGTATCAAGCGTCAAGCGCCATTTGCAAGCTATGAATATAGCCTAATGACGGAATCTTAGCAACAAACAAATGGTTTGTTTATAACAACGCTCGGACGAAATCGACAGTCACGGGTTAGCTAGCGAGCTTACCGGACGTATCCGGGATCGTCACGCTTTAATATGAGCAATCCTCGCTAAAATGATCACTTTTCATCCTCTCCGCCTTTCCGAGGCTTTTCTCCGACATATATACAGGGATTCAACACTTGACCCTCTATGTATACATATACATCCATACACCTAGAAAAACCTCTTGACCTCTTGACCTCTTACCGTCCTCCCTCCCCCCTTCTATCGAAACTCGAAAACGGGGGTTGGCGAAGCCCCCTTGGTATGTATATATATATATATATACTCGTATATATATATTTATATCTTGAGGATGATCGCCGTCGTGATTTGGTTGAAACTACTCCCGCAGTCGTACAATTGGTGCAGCAAAGTGTTGGACGTGGATAAAGCAGCGACAAATCACCTCGGCAATTCCACCTGGAAGTCTGTGCCAACCTCTCTTGAGCGCACACACGGTACGCTGCAATAATTATCACACGGATATCGTGCAACAGGGCGTACTTCTCGCCCTCGTACAAGCTCTTGGGTAAAATGCGATAATTTTGAATAATTCACGCCGCTTCATCCAGGGCGAGGGAACGCGGCGCGGATCATACTCGGAGATAGACAGCCAGACGGACGGACAGGGATACGTAGAGGATGGTGAAAGAGGAAGTTGGAGAGAGCGTGGAGTGAAGACAGAGACGGAACATGGAAGCGGTGTGTAGGTGCTGGGCGCAGATGCCGCAAATCATTGGGACAAAACAGTCGTATCGTATCGTACTTCGCGAAGTTTACCACCGAGTCCTTACGCCACTGGTGCTCGTGTGCCTGCGCCGTTTATACACAAGTTAATCCGTAGGTGTTGGTCTGGCTATGACACACCTCGTGTGCTGCATTTTCTCTTCACGTTCGCGTATGCGTCTGGCTTTTCGCCTACCACCGCGTCTCTCCCGATGTTTAGTCTGTTTAGCTATCAACTACACCGTGGTGCCTGGATACCTCGAGGCGCACTCGCTTTACGTTGTACCTACCGCACTGCACCATGGATCGGCACCATTGTCGACAACTAGGAAATCGGACTTGTTGGGTATCGGGAAAAAATCGTTTTGTTGTCACGGTGTTCGCGGCGGTTGGAAGATTGAGCACCGAAATGTTCACCTTTGGAAAACGAAAAATCCCAACTTTTCAGTCATCCTGTCGGAATGATGGACATTTCTCTCTGACAAAAGAAAAAAAAAAGAAAAATTGTCGGAAAACGACTCAAAGCGACCCTTTTCACCCACACCTTACATATAACCTTCGATGGTGAAGATTCGCAAAAGTAATCGATTGGTCAGAAGAAAGTTCGATGCAATAAAGACTCGTTATTGTTATTTTCATTTGTTTTTTTTTTTGTAACAAAATCCCACCCTCCGATACACCATGTTTGTATTTTCACAGTGAGGGTGTTTTTATTTTGGCTCGGAAAGCTCACGGAAAGTTCGAGCCAACAAACACGTCTCACGGAAGGACAAATCTTTGGCCGTCTCTCTCGGCTTCCTCGAGATAGATGTTACGACGTGTACAAGAGGGCATGAATGAAACGAGAGGAAGGCATGGGCGACAGGGTAGAGAAGGGACGGTTTTAGCGGTGAAGCGAACGAGAATCGAGAAGAGGGCAAACAGGGGTGGCCGCTATGGGGAAAAGCGATTTGATGAGACGAGGGTATATTAAGTGTTCACCAAACAAACAGGGAAAATAGAGACAACCTCTATTCGCCGTACACTTACCGCTGCGAGGGTGAGAACAAACAAATTACCGCGCATATGTAACGGCACACATACGCGTATCAGTCCGAATCAGCTACGCAATCGTATATACGTGTAATTGTCGCCTTTGGTATCCTTTGCAATTTTTTGCCGATTCAAAGACCCCGGAGGAAAACATCGTCTAGACAAGAATGGTTTACCCACGATGTTAAGACTCGCGTGAAGCGCGCAACGTGACGAGCTTTTTTTTTTAAAAAAAAAAACAAATTTTGTTTCGTCTTTCAAATATATTTTTACGTTCAAAGTCCAAAGATCACAATTGAAAATACACTCTACCTCAACGGTTAGGACAACGGAATGAACCGTGATGGTAACGTTCGTGTTCGAAAACGATTCTGCAATTGATACCCTTCTTTTTTACTGTAATCTTTCTCTTGGCTCATAAAAGTTTCAGATGCCGAGAGTGTCTGGCGCGTGATGGTGTTGGGGTAAAAAAAAAAAAAAAACCACTCCCGTTACACCTCTGATATCCAATTTAGTAATTGGTATTTTCTCAACCTGCTCGGAGTAGCCGTGCGAGTGTCACAGGTTTGCGGCGTTGGTATTGGGAGGTTTTCTCGTCCTTTCCCGCTCCCCTTGATATCGTTTTTTTTTATTTATTTATTTCGTTTTCTTTATTTCTTGTTTTTATTTTTTTCTCCATCTTTTTTTTTTTTTTTTTTTTTCTTTGCGCCTCCTTCCACCCTGCACCGTGAGAGAAGTATTAGTTACAGGAGAGTGGTCTTGATTGGGTAGCAATCAGCGTCCGTGGGGTAAAATATTGTTTGTTATAGATTCTGGGTAGCTGCGGCGTCGGAGCGTCGAGGCGTCGGGGCGACGTAGGGGGTTCTGGATCATCGCTACTTGCTGTGCTCGACGGAGTTTGGGAATGTCGTGATTCGATTACCTCCGACGAGACGGCGAAACAAGCCCGCCGTCACCCTCCCTCTTCCTTTTACCTTCTCGCCATATTTTTATTTCTCCTTTTCTACCTCACCGGTCCCTTCCGTTGACGATTCTTATTTTACTATTATTCTCCTTCTACACCTTCTTCCAACGCTCTCTCGAATCACCCTAGTTTTCGTATTCTGTATACCCTAAACGGAAAAGGATGGTGTTCCGAAAGTGTCCAACTGATCCCTCTTCTACTTTACATCGCTTTTTTTATTTATTTTATTTATTTTTTTTTTTATTCCCTACCCAGACTGTCGTACGTGAAACTGTGCCAGACGATGTCGATATTGAAGAAACTTTCACCCTGAATCGAGACCATTGCCCCGTGTGTATTCTCTGAATCTCGATAGTGATACACACCCTCGACGTTTTACTCAAATTCACGTTACGACAAACTTTCAATGATCGACGTTTCGTAGTAATGATCGATCGCCGATTCGGGCCGCATCATTTTTCGCACGCCGTTCACGTAGGTATCGAAAAAATGAATCGCAACCAAACACGGGGGGGGGGGGGGGGAGGGAGTGGGTGGCGATGGTCCGGCGAGAGGTTGCCACCCCTCAATTCTCTCGTCGTTAAACAATTCAACGTTTAATTTCGGTCGAGCTGGCCGAAGAAACCAGGGGACAAAACACCGGCTGCCGCCAGTCGACCCAACCTGTTTAAGATGTAGATTGCGTGGTACGGAGGTAGGCAGGTACTCCCACTATACGTACTCCACCACGTCCTCCCGCACTGCAAACATTCCTCACCCCCCCCCCCCCCCCCCCCCTTTAACCCCCGCTATTTCACCAGCCCCGGCAGGCACACTCAACCTACGACCTACGCCGGGCTTTTCCGAACCTCTTGCCTCGTCGACCAAAATCCCCCCCCCCTTCTCACTCTCTCGCGTTGTTCCGCCGGTTCTCCTTCTTTCCTGCAACCCTCGGCTACGACCTTTGCACAAGGAGAGAAGAAAAGCGTAAATGCTTATATCCGAACGTATAAAAAGTATACGCGCGTAGGTAAACGATTTGCAGTTGTGTTGATTATCTGTAAATATATGCGCAGAAGATGTCGGGAAATTAGGGTAAATACGATGCAATTCTGGAACTCCTACACGTTTGTTGAATCTTTCGGATTATTTTTACCATTCACGGAAGGTGGGTGCGAAAAAAAAATAAATAAAAAAAAAAATTAAAAAAAATCTCTTCGCAAGCCCGTTAGATCCAACCATTAGTAGGTTTTTACACGGTATTTCGAAATCACATCCTGTCTGGGAAAATTATAATAATGACTGTACAATTATGCTTACCGGGTACCGACTAATGGATTGTAATATGGTAAATACCAGCGAAACGCTACTTGAAAATTAAACTTTGTTTTCGAGTGAAATTTCTGATTTGGCGAAGATCCAAGACCAACCAAGAGAAATTGAAGCGCGGTTTACATTTTTTTATATTCCCCCGTCATTTAATAATTGGAAAAATTTTTTTTCGGTCACACGGTAGCTACTTTAGATGGGTCGAAGCTTAAACCTGGCGATTGGAGGAAGCTGGCGGAAATCTCATCGCAGTGTGTATACGTATATGGGAACACCGTCTATCTCCATAAAATGGGTAAGTCTGTTGTGCGAAACTAAGCGAGACGATGGACGGTATTTTGTGGATCGGATTTGCTGGAAGGGGTTCAGGATGTTCCGTAGCGAGCATATTGACTGCCAGCTTCTATCGTCTGGCACAAAAATAAATTCGAAAATAAACGGGGCAGGAAAAGAAACAGTGACGACTAATCGAGTGTAATATCACACGTGCCCATCGGCGGCAACCGGTTGCGTCCAATATCGCAGAAATATGCCCTTGATATGACTTACAAACTTTACAACAGACTGGCTAAACTTGTTAGAAACTAGTTACCGAACGTATTCCTTGAATTCAGTCAAATTTCCCTCTGACTTTAAGCAATAAACAGGCCTGAACAGAAACCAGAAAGATTATATTAAATTCGCGCGATATTGCAAGCCGGCGATATTTGAATGGGAATGACCGAACGAAAAGCGATTTGTACACCTGTCACAGTGAAGAACCTGATCGCATTGGATTGTATTTGACCTGCGTTTGACTGTGGATACGTGAAATCGAGGTAAACTCGTTTGCCAAGGGTCGAAATCCAGATGTCAAAAACGAATGACAACCGCCAGATTTTCGAACGAAGTTGACGCGACGGTTCAGATGATATGGATTATCGATACTTGTAAAAAAAAGAAAAAAAAAAAGCACAAAACGCACGCGACGTGTCAAACATCGACGAGAATTGTCGGTAACGCGAAGTCGCGACCCAACGATAAGAAGACCTCCTCCATCGCAAGTCTCAAAACCTTCCAAAGATCCATTCTTCGACACTGATCGAATCATCGTTCATCACTTGTCGGCGTAGCTGTTTCGCTCGAGCCGCAGTCTCGACGCTGCATTCGAGAACTCGGATCGGCGTCACCGTCTTGGATTGCTCAAGCAATTTCCCCACCCGAGGTTTTCTCAACTTATTGCAACAGGTTAAGCGATGACAAAGGCGTGATTGCCGTTATAAATTTCGAACCCCACGGACACTTCCCGTCCGTTTTCTCGAGTGCTGCTCCGCCTACGCACACCCATAAAACGCATCTTTACTCCTCTCACGTACTGGTATATATCTATACGTATACTTTTTCTATGTCTCAAGCTTTATCAGCGGTATGAAGTTACAAACTGTCAAGTATAAAGAGGCGTTGCTGCGGGCTTCTCGACTGGCGTCGCTCGTACCACTTAACAAGTGTTTCGTGTCTGCGAACGAAACGACGCCGTATTTCCTTATCTAATTCGTTTCGTCTCTTCTTTTTCGCGCGCTTTCTCTCTCCCTCTCTCTCTCTCTCTCCTTTTACTGTCATATTCCATTCCTCAGTATGACTTTTTCGTTAATTTCTCCCATCCTCTTCTTTTCCTTCTTTACGACAGTGGCGGCGTTGTTTCTTTCGATCCAATCGATCTTTCTCTTCCTCACTTATTGTCGTTTCGCCTTTCCACCTTTCGCTAGGAAGGAGATCAAGTGTTCGACTGGCTAACGCCGCAACGACCGTTGCAAAAATCTATTCCAATCCTTATCATCTTCAACAAACATCCATTGCTATTATGGTTCGAACCCAATAGCACATGTTTCAAAATTATCGTTTCTGATACCGTGAATTTGATCCTAGCCAGGATTTAGAACAAAAATACAAAAGAAAAACAAAGTTTAATTCAAAGTTTTCGACATTCGAGTCATCGAATGAGAAGTTGGACGCGTCTCGCGATATCAGTGGAAAAAAACATGATTACGCGGAGTGGGTAAGAACTCAAGTACCAAGTCCAAATTGTTTTGTCGAGCATGGTTCGTTCCCTTGTTATTTTATCCAGCTACCCGTCGCGTCGCATAGCGAGCAAGTTCCGGCGTCGAAATTGTGTTGAAAAAATGTTTTCGCCAGGTTGGGTTAGTCAGGCGGATGGGTAGGTAGGTGAGTGAGAGGTACCTTGATACGGAAAACTTTTTTGCCCCCCCCCCCCCCCCCCATTGCACGACGAGGACTTTTTCTAATCAAATCTCGCGTAGCAGCCCCGAAAACTAGCTTTTTGCGAGAACCTTAAGGGACGTCCGGTTGACGCTGGTTGGGGTGTCGTCCTCGTTTAACGTCGTCACGAGCTGAAAAGGGAACGTCTGTTTTCCCTGCTTTAATCCCTCCCCCTGTTCCGACCCCCGACCATCCTTTTCACTCAGCAATTATCGTTACGAAAATATTATTGTTCACCTTTTCGCACTATCCGTTTCTCTCTCGGTCTTTTCCTTCCCGCCCTTCCGTCCTTTTCAAAAATCCTCTAGCTCGTTTAGTCCTCGTCCATTATCTCCCAACGACACATTATACGAAGTAGAGTTGTTAAAACAAAAGGGATAATATAAAAAGTAAACGAGCTTTTGTTTTTCCATCGGGAAACTCGACTGCCTGCAAATTCTATCCCCGTCGAATCTCACCCGATGATTGTTGTTATTCTCGTACCCGGCGCAATTTTTTAAATCGTTACGATTGAAAAATTATCCGGACAACGAACGTAAAAGGCAAATCGTTAATTTCGTTCCCGTTTTCGTAAAAAGCGCGTCAAGATGTGGATTGATGCAGCCGCGTTATGAAAATGCGGAAATAGGTTAGCCTGTGTGTGTACCGATTCCCCGTCACGTCGTTTTTCAACTTTTTATCCTCCTCCTCTTGGGGTTTTTGTTACATTTTCAGTGGATCCACCCGCGTATCCTCGGGGTGTTTTATAATATTTTTCCTTTTTGTTACTCGCAGTAATATTACTCGCCATGCTGCGCCGAGCAAAAGCGTTTGAAAAATAGCGGTCAGCAAGTTGCGTCGGAATCCCGAGGGCAGAAGTACGAGTGTAACCTCGTCTTGCCTCTCCAACTCCACGTCCGTATTACATCGTACGTAGATAATCCACATACCCGTAGTAACGTACGGAGTTGTAAAAACACAATCGTACAACTTGACAAAATGTACACAAGCCGTACCGGAGAGGGAATGAGTGAATGCTTGAATATAATTGACCCATTATACGTCAATTCGAGTGGTGAAATAACCACGTAACTATGTGACGGTTATACATTGTAAGTTGTGAATAATATTACGACAATACGGAGTATCGTTAGAAATTCGTTCAATAATATAATAGATCAGCTGAAAGATCGAGAGCTGATCAGATTCAGATAAAAAGAACGTTGCTATGGAAACGGATCAGGAGGAGAGACTTGGAAAAAGGATCTTGAAAATTCGATAATGCGTAAGTTAGATACTCATAACTGTTAACAAGCTGTAAGTCGAACGATTGCCAATAACGCGCGTTTAAACTTATTCGTCAAAGTTTTATAACTACCACAAGCTTTACTGTTTAGTACCAAGAGGAAGTGTATATATTCTTTTTCCACTGTTAGTCTCAAATGAGTCTGCTCGTCATAGTTGCCGTGGAAGTCGATTAAAGAGTGATTCGATTTCTCACCTGTTCGAGAGTTGAAACAGAAATATCGACTGTAAAAAAAAAAAAAAAAAAAAGTGGTCCGCAACGCGTTGCCCGATAAATTTAATCGACGAACGGATGAATAAAATAAAAATAACAATGAAAAAGAAGCAAAAAGTCGCGATTCGTAGATATAAAACTTCATCATTCACACCGTGTTAGGAGTTTTTAGTACACGTGAAAGAGGAATGAAAAAAACGGTTTCCCACTTCTCTCTCACGGCCTCAAATTAGCCTTAGCCAGGTTATAAAGCCGAGATGAGATTAAAACAGGTTCGATTTACAACATCCGGTCGGTCTGGCCAGCGGCACGAGGAGACTCCTGTGCTGGTCCATGGACCGCGTGGAAGATAGTCGCCGGACTTGCACGCACGTCAATGTCTACCTGGATGCGTCGTTGCAAGGAGGAGTCGGGAAAGTCCGGAGAGACGAAATTCGCGAGTAAACCGAGGACGCCGCGGAAGTCAAGCCATGATTTCTCCGGGTGTACCGTGGAGTGTGAAATTTGCTTGGGAGCATTTATTCGTAAAAACAGACCCAACAACGACAGCGGTACGCAACCTGCAGCGACGAAGAACGACTCGTGAGAAACGGATCAGGGAGGACAGAGAAGAAGAAAAAAAAAAAAAAAAAGAAGAGCACGACATGCGAGAAGTAAGAAAAGAGGGACGAACTGCAGAAGAAGCGCAAGAAGATCAGCGCGCTTTGCGGTCCGCAGTTTTATTTTTTTATTTTTTTCTCAATGTCGAGCGATATGTTTTCCCTGCAACCAGTTACACGTGCAAGAGTCCGCAATGCAACGTCCGATGTTGCGAGGAACAAAGCTGACAAAGCCAAAGGACAAGTTGCGCTTGACTGGCGTGGTGAAGTTTATTCCTCGCCGTTCACTCCGAGTCGATTGGGATTGGCGTACGATGAGAACCCGGTCCGGTTACGCCCATGCGACACACTGTGGGAAAGATCCGAATATATACACACGGTGAATGGAAAGGTGAACCTGACGATGCGGACGGGTTGTGTAATTATAAGGAGTCGGCGATAATTGGGCAACATTGATAAAGCTTTGAATATAAAAATCTCGTTTGTCCACTCGAGTCTTTCAGACTGCCGATTTTACGCCGTGACAAAACGGTGAGAGGAGATACGGATTGTACGAAAATTCGACTTGAAATCGGGCTACTTGTACGTACGTTTATACATTTAAATTGGATTTTAACGATCGGATATTACGCACACCTATACGCGCGAGGAAGGGAAAGAAAAGTTGTTTTCAGCCTTGATACACGCTTCGTTCACCTCCGTATACGCGGCGTTTGAAAGCACTTTCTTTTTTTTTTTTTTTTTTTTTTTTTTTTATTGGCCACTGTGAAAGTATTCAGGGAAAAGATGTCAAACAGATCCGAAGAGTTAGATAAGATGCAAATGATTGCCCCTACGGTATCAGCATCGCTGGCAACATGTGCACCTCGTTCAACTTAATTCCCATGAACATCACCGCACTGCTACCATCTTCAAGTAGTCTTTATTCAAACGCGTCTGATGGTAATCATTTAATCAATGTAACCCGAGGAAATCAACGGCCGTGAAAGAGTTTTATACTCTCACCATTATATGCCTCCTGACTTCTAGACACAACTCCAGCCTTACTCTTTCCGTAATGATCAAGAGGCCAAAAAGTCCCTTTATCCAAGTACCGATCGCGAAATTACGCCGTTGTTTTAAGAGGTGAAAAAGCGAAACTCTTCCCCGAATCATTTGGAAATATTCGTCTGGCAAACGAACGATCGATTGTACCAACTTGAAGAAGCTTTTAATGAAAACAAGCTGCGGTGTGCCGTGTTGATTTACGTTCTACTTTGGTAAAGAACGAGAGAAAAGAAGTTGAAACGGTATTCTTGCCGGTCGAGACGCGGTCGTGTCTCGACATCGGTCAACGATGACAGATTTTCGAGTTAAAATTCGTCGCAAACTTGGAATGAATTCCGTCACTCAACTCTCGACCGTTAATTCAACAGACAAGTTAATAACTCAGGTACCGCCAAGTCGCCGCTTTCTTCTTTGTCTAAAGCGGTTCGCATCGTCGTCCCTTACGGTTGTGTGAAAGATACATGCGTATATAAAGTACACAGAGAAGATTGTGAAACGACAGGCGATTACCCTTAACGCCCCTCGACAAGCCGCAAACTTGGAGCCGAAAAACTTGAGGTTTCAAACTTTTCAGGTGGGTACAACAAAATCGCGAACCAAAGGCCTGAGAAACGAAGTTGAACAAAACCGACGGACGTGCGGTGGATGCTGCTATTGTATATTATCCTGTTTTGAATTGATCATTTCGTATTCTCGGTTCGAGAAGAAGACGACGAAGAAGAAGAAGAAGAAGAAGAAAAAGAAGACGAAGACGAAGTAGAAGAATAAGTAAAATAATGGTCGCAGCACACGAAGACCACGCTTTTGAATGAATGTTGTTTTTCCTTTCTTCGTCGCTTCCTTTTTTCCACCTCTGCAATATTTTTCTTTTCTTTTCGTTTGCTTTTTTTTTTTTGTTTCCAACTCGTCCACAGTATTTTAAATGGTCCGATATAATCCGGGGCGATTTTCCGCCCGGTATATTTGCGTGCGAGAAGTTTTTATCTCCGATATTAACCCACCGGCAGTCTCGATATATCGAACCGTTTGCTCGTTGAGTCTCGGCAAAGCTGGAGACTGGATAATAACAATTCTCTATTCGAAGTACGTGGTTATTTATATACACATATCTATATATATATACATATATAAATATTACGTGCACTCGTACTTGCGGAAAAAATCCGCAGAGAGAGACACGCAACGCCTCGTCCGCGCAACCTTTTCAAACGAACGCGTCCGACCGATAAAGCTGGGTAAATAAAATCTTGTGGGTTACTTTTTGAGAGAAATAAATTCGCGTTTAAACAACATTTTCGCTTAGGTACCGTACGATCTGTCTGAACAGCTTCGGTTATGAATACACGTATTTCATCCACAGGTTTATATATCGTCGTCAATATTGAGGCAACGTTGAATGTAAAATTATTTCAGTAGGTCAAACGGCAATTAATACTCCCTTTAACGGGCTCCTGTATAATCGGCTGTAGTACGCTCGTCGGGTGTATCGTATCGAGGCAATAGCCAAATCGTTCGATATTAAGAGCCGTTCTGAATTACCATTTTCAGAATTACTACACATATACCCGATATATAGATAGTTGAATAACGAAGCCGGTTAGTTAGGTGGTCTTCAACCACGTGCCGAATATTTACAACGCTGTATTTATACACGTTGTAAATAACCACCGGGCGATTATCAATTCGAACGTTTTACGTGCGATATTTAACCGAAGAAATAACGAAATTCACACAGTCGGTGAAATCCAACCGCTTCGTTTCACGGTCTAACCAAACATAACCCGACACTGCGGTGATTCCGTAACCGTCATTACGAACTACACGCATCCGTTTTCACACGTTAAAGAAGAAAAATATCTCGTGACACGAACCGCACACCTGCATTAGAAACATCCGCGATACACGTGTATATTTATTTATTTATACATACGTGCGTAACAAATGAATAAAAGAATGGCATCGAGAGAGTCGAGATAGCTGCAATTAGCCTTTAGTAAGAGAAATAATTTCACCGCGCCGCGCGTTTCGTGTCAGTACTCGAAATGAATACTTCACAACGACGTTGACGCAGGTTACACCAGGTTAGGTATACACCTGCCAACCGAGGTAGGCACTCTGGTTTGTGGAATGGCGTCCACATCGGTCGACAGCGCGTAGAAACTCCTCGCAACTCGTACGTGAGACGTTCAATTTAAGCACGGTATAAGGGGGGTTACAGCACATACCGCATCCCATGGCTTTGTTGTAACCATTGTTGTCCTGCAGCAGCACAATCCCGATTAAAGTAGGTATGCGGTGGTTACATCCTCCGTCTGTGCGTATGCGTTATGCCTGGGAAACGTGAGAGACGAAAAGAAAGAAAGAAAGAAAGAAAGAGAAAGATAGCACGTAAAGTTCCATTACAGGAATAGCTTACGCACAACGTAACGCCATGGAGCGGTCCGTTTGACGAGTGCAGGTACGAGACACGAATAACGCTACCAACCACCGCCTCTTGAGGTCAGGACATCGTTGTGGGTAGCGGGTTAGGGTGCAGGGACAAAATAGCCGATAGTTCTCTGACGTAAACCGAGATGGAATTATTCCACTGGCGCAAGGTTGGCTTCTGTGAATGATAGCCAGCGGCGTTCCAAACCTCACCTGCAACTCCCCGTCCAGCCTGCCTCCTTCTTAATGGACTCGGGTAAAAGTAGCTGGAGAACCCGAGGGCGACGATGAGGGGGAGGAAACGTGAGGAGGGGAACCGGACTGCAGGTGCACGGCACAGCACACCGTCCTGGCATCATCGAGGCACTCGACGTCGCGTGGCGCGGCGCGAGGACGACGGAGAGTCGTGGGGGATGCTGGAGAGCGAACGAGACGATGATACCTCACCTCGGGAGGTAAGGAGAGAGATGAAAACTTAGGGAGCGAAGGAGAGAGAGAGAGAGAGAGAAAGACAGCCTGCCCGGAGAACCGGTTTTTCCGACAACGGCAGCCAGCCGGTGCCGCTCGGAGTGTTCGACGTGATGCGGTTCACCGACTGTGCAGCACTACCAAGGACTGCTTAGGGACCCCCTATGCTCAATGGTATGTTTCTCCTCTCGAACCTGTGCTCTGCTTTTAGATTTACTACCGCGCCGTGTGAGGGAAGGTGCGAAATTGGAAACTGCCAATGGAAGAAGAATTCACCGTCTTTTTTTTTTGTTTTTCTTTTTCTTTTTTTTTTTACACAAGGTACACCGGTCTCATAGACCACGTCGTATTTGGGGGGTGAAAGGTCGTCGTGAGTGCGTTGTACGAGACGTGGAGAGAAGAGATACGTTTCGTTACGTGGAAACGAGACCGTTGGACGCGTACCTATATATATATTTATATATTCGCACTATCGATAGGCAGATCGATTGTTTAACTTGCGAACGTTGATCTAACGTAGAAACGGAATATCGCTACGACGCGTGGCTCAATGTCGGTGATCTGATTAGAAAACAATGGTGTATACAACCTCTGTCTCAGGATGATTTCCGGAGAAGAAACCCGATCCCCAAGCTTCGGAAATTAACCATTCGTGGAAAGATGTACCGTAGACGTGACAACCTCGTCTATGGATATCCTAAGAGTTGGTTCCTTACCTGAAAAAGATTAGAAAGAATAACAAGTTAGTAGATGAAATTTGTCTCAACGGTATAAATGAATTGATATGAAAATCGCAAGCTAGGACACAAAAATCGTAGATCGATTCCGTTCGGGTGAAAGGTATAAGGAAGTTTTCGGTCTAACGGTTGATCTCGATCATCATCGACGACGTAGGAGGGTGGCTGGTTATGCGAGAGTGAGAATGAAAGTGAAATTGGCTTCTCACAGCGATCGATTGTAGGATTTGAGTTAGCGGTCATATCGTATTCGCAAAGCCACACACCTTATACGCGACGCGATGCGTTCCGATGCACCGTGTCGCGAAACGCGTGAAATAAGGGCAAGGCGTTCGACTGCGGGCGTATCAATGTCAAGCGTCGGGTTCGTATTCGCGTCGTAAGACCAGTTTTCAACTACCTACTCGTACACCGCAATATACGCATACGGTATATTTCCCAGAGTAACCGGAGACTAGAAGTCACGTTTTGCGACTCGGCGTTCGCCGTGAGAGAAGATCGCGATATCGTAGATCGGACCGTGTTACTAATTGGCTCTTCCATCCATGGCGCCGACCTCGAGAACGGTATCAATTACTGGCAATGCGCGTGTCGTTACCATTGCCGGTAGAAGCGAATTTGTGTTGTAGGAAAAGAGAAAGCTATACGATCCAAAACTGATTTCTCAAATCGTTCGCTCCGCCATGATGGGGTGTAATTATTAACCACGGGGTGATCGAGTACATCGACTATCGACCTCGCTGGCTGGGGCAAAAACCGCTTGAACGTGGTGTGTGCTTGACCGCGTGTAAAAATGCCAATTTCGCGGAAGATAAAGACGGGAAAATATCGCCTCATGGCTGGCTGGTCGGTCGAAGCAACGATGATTTTACACCGGGAAGAAATGTGCAAAAAGAAAAAATAAATAAATAAATAAAAAACCGATCGATAATAAAGTTGAAACGTGTCGAAAAAACGTTTACGGGGATATGTGACCGTCAATTTTTCATCCCGTTATTAGTACTGTTATTATTGTTGTTGTTGCTGTTGTAAACAGTTCGTACAATTTCACCAATTTACTGCAAATTCGCTCGGACTCCAGTTTCGGTATCAAATCAGAGGTAGATTACAAAACTACGCTACTAATACATATCGGAAAAATTCGTTGAATTTTTTTTTCTTATCACTCACGTATTTGATTTTATTCAAAAATATACCGATTCGTAATTTCCAGATGCCGACGCGATATACGGTTATTCGGCATAAAAATTCGGCATTCTAAAGTGCTCGTTCAACGGAAAACGATTCTCTTGGGTAAACCTCGAAGCAGCATTAAACTGTCATGAAAAAGTGATACACGCAAGGTGGTGCTAAGTTTCATCACCGCTGGCTTTCATCCATCGTTGAAAGTTCACGGTTTGGTTATCAATCAACGGCAAGTAGTTAGAAATTGACATAAAAATCTGGCAAACACGGACGCCGGCCAAATTTCAAACAACTCCTACCGCCAAATAGCGTCGACTCACCGCCGTGAATTCGCCTGGTCCAGGATATATAGGTGACGTGTTCGGAAACGGGTTCGAAATGCCGTTCGCCGTGCATACACGTCGTATTCCTCGGGTGAAAATTAGAGCAAGTTGATTCGGTGAACAGGAAACGTATAAAACGTGGCTATGGCGAAACGTAGGCTTTGAGAGGACGTGAAAATAAGAAGCTGCACGTTGGACGGTGGTGTATGCCTTAGACTGCAAGAAAGAATTCGAAAGTGCCGAGGAAACTGGAACGTGACTTGGCACCCCGACGAACGTACGAACGAAGTAAAGACTACTCGTACCTTTCCTCTATGCATGTATGTACGTGCTGTCTCCGAGTATAGTCAATTTGGCAAGATTGTCCCTCTATTCGCGACGAGCAAACTTGACACAACCAAGGTATTCCCGACGAGTTTTGTTTGCACGGTTCCATAGTTTGACAAACTATAGAAAAAAGTTACCTGCGCAGAGGTTGTGTCGTGTGAAAAGTGAAAATTAGTTTTCTAGTTGTTACCGGAAAGTCTGGCATCCGTTGCTATTCTTTCTCATTACGATCGCTGTTGCTATATTTTCTTGCAACTGTTGGGAAAATTTAACGCTCGTGCAACGATAAATTGACGTTAAAGCCTTGTTTAACTAACAAAGTAGAGCAAACCTCACAAACTGATTTTGCGTCGCAATTAGCAAAAGTACCTCGTTCTTCGTAATCCCAACAATATTCGACCAGTTTTTTCAACGATACCCGTTTTACTCAATTTTGACAGTCACTGTAACAAATGAAATTTTTCTCAGTGTACTTATACCTAAATTCACGTAGGCAGAGACGCGAACGTGTCAACGGAAGAGCCACGGCTGCACGGTTGCGGTATAGCATGCAGCAATATTTCGTAGGCAGAATCATCCCTATCCCAGGCTCTGTATTCGTGTACGAATACATGTACACCGTGTAAATCGGTAGCGAGGCACTGATGCGGCACTGCATGGAAAGCAAAGTTCGCTCATCCCAGATTATAGGCTTAACAGTTTGTCCGATAATTAAAAGCCACCGATAACGTCGAAACTTCTCCACTTGTACGTATAATACCCGTATGAATGTCCACGGTGCGATGATTTGATACGTTCGGTCTTGAAGAATTGAGATGAAATTTGGGAAACTGTGTTCTACAATTTCAGGACGAAACTTTGATCTGTGAATTCGAATGCGTAGCTTCGAATAAAATTCCTTTTTTCCAATTTAATATTCCGAATTAGTAATGAGGATGAGAAAGAAAAAAAAAACCATCTCCCTACATTCCGAATAACGGTGTAATTATCGTCATCATTGGTATTTTATACGTTGTTACTT
This sequence comes from Neodiprion lecontei, assembly GCF_021901455.1. Taxonomy (NCBI): domain Eukaryota; kingdom Metazoa; phylum Arthropoda; class Insecta; order Hymenoptera; family Diprionidae; genus Neodiprion; species Neodiprion lecontei. The sequence continues at coordinate 26,141,376 of NC_060264.1, read as the reverse complement.
TTATTACCGTAATTGTATACGAGAAGGCACCACGTGATCGAGTCTCGCCGAGCTAGCCGACCACGACGGTGTGTCAAAGGTCGAGGTAAAAGTATAAAGGAAATAGAGAGGGGAAAAAAAAAAAAAAAAAACAAGAAATGAGAAAAAGGCGTATTTATTGCACGTAGGTTATGGGAAAGAGTGCGGGAGGCTTGCTTGTACGAACCGAGAAGAGAGTGTGGCAGCGGAAGTGCCGCGAAGAGCGCGGGAAAAGATCGTGTAAAAGAAATAATAAACCGAGGGGCGTATGGTTAGCCGTAAAAATGGCACGTACACCGATAGTGTGTATAAACAATAAAACACGCCCGCGCCGCGTGCAAAGAAAATACGATATCGAAACTGTAAATCGGAATTATAAGAGGAGACAATTGTGTGTATGTGTGTGTATATATACATATATATATATATATATATATATATATATATAAACTAAAACAGTAACACGTTGCGGAGGTGGTGGAAAAAAAAAACGACGGATAATACAAGGGTGTAGAAAAAAAAAAATAAAAAATTCACACTTGCAGTCGGCCGAGCGATATTGCCGAGCATGAAATTTGATGGTACGTAACACGGTCTGGTTACTACGGCGTCAACTTGGCTCGATTCAACATCCTTCTTTCGAGTGAATAATGAAGAGGAAAGCGGCGCGAAGGAGGAGAGAAGGAGGGAGGAGGGAGAAGATAAGGTCATCGGGTGCCGGAACGGGCCCCTTAAGGGCGTTAAAAATGTTGCTTTAAAAAGGCGGCTTGTAAAGACGGGTGAAATTTTCTCAATTCGTTGGCAAGCACACCGTGGATGAGGAGAAGTGGAGGAGGATGAGGAGGCCTCACTCCCAGCGAGTCTCGGAATGGAGAATAAGGCTGAGTGGCGAAGTGCCGACGCGGGTCAAACGGCAACTAACACAAACGGCAGGGTTAACTCGCTGTGTCAATTGGAGCCGGTGCAGCCCCACCGAGTGGCAAATGCCATGCCGCCTAGAATTGATTCACTTCAAGGGTCGCTCTCAATTTGTCAGGACATTATTAACGCAACGCGCAGGCAGGCGCAGGCGAGCAAACCATCCAGCCAGCCTCGTTCGTCTCCGTCGATAGAAGCGTAGCGCTAATCGAATTTCATCTAATCGCGTTAAATCGCGCTGCCGCGCATACTTTAATACACAAATGAACATAATATCGTGTTAGAGGCCCCAGCCGACTTTGAAAACCGCCAAACCCTGCGGAGTTACCAATTTCCTACTTCTTCGCAGTCTCTGGGCTTTGACGGTGCGTCGAACCGAAATCTTATCTCGTTAGTTTCTCTCTCTCCCTCTCTATCTCTCTCTCTACAGCCTTGTTCGCACGTTTTTTAAACTTTGGACGAAGATAACGACCAAGGAATATAGTCTCGTTGAATATCGAAAGATTTTAGCAATATTCAACATTTTCCGACAACGTTGCGTCGTAGAACAAAAAGCAGGCCGCTGCTGCCGTTGCGCATCGCTTGATAAATTTACGACGTCGTCGTTATTGTAATTAACTTGTCCGGTTTCCTTATTGTTTCCGTTTATTGTCTTTACTGCCCCGGCACATTGTCTCCGGTTGATCGTTCGGATTTAAGAGCCGCTTAACACCGGCACTTAAAATTCTCCGCTGTGACAACGAGGCCAGGCATCCTTTCCAAGGGGTAATTCGATCCTCCTCCGGGCGCGTTGTTGCGCGAAAACGAAACTTAACCGCCGCAAAGTTCGCATAGCGCCAATTAGCCAATTTCCCGACATTACAGACGCGGCCGATTATCCGTCGTCGTTTTAAAACTCCCCGTAATCTTATTAACGGCAGTTATTCACCCGCCCCGTGGTTCGCGACGCAATAAGAATAAGAGTTCGATGATACATCGCGAGTGTAGCCTTGGTCGCAGATGTGTCTTTGCGGGAGTCTGACATGTCAGCTCGGGAGAGTCTGCTTATGCGGTATGAAAAAGAAGAAGACAAAGAAAGTAGAAGAGGAAGATTTAAAGAAGAGGAGATGAAACGAAGGAGCTTCACGTGTGGGAGTAAAGAACGCGTGGGCGATCGACAAAAATATCTTTCTATCGATATGTAAAAAATTTAACGGTCCTGCGCCTACTGCTAGCCTTAATACTCCGTGCATGTGGTTCTGCTTCGTTGTCGTGTTTCGTGAATATCGTTCCACGCCTTAAATGCACATCGTGAGGTTGCTCGACGTTCCTTTTACAGATCTCGACAAAAGGGGTTAGAAAAGGTCTCGAGTTGACGGTGTAAGAGAGAATTTCGTTTGCTGAGGAATAATTCACGTCATTGCAAATTTACCGCAGCCCGTCTAGAGCGAGTCGGTGATTTTGTGGTTGAACGAACAATTTTCACCGCGTAGTACACGAAAGGCATTTTATCCAGAAATTTAGGATCGTGTTTTCGAATTCGTGAGAGGCGGAAGATTCGAACAAAGAATGATAAATCTGGGTCCCCTATCCCTTTAATTTCTGTAAAAATAAGGAAAGAGGAGAAAAAAAAAAAAAACAAGAGGTCGGAGGAGTGAGGAAAAAATATGTCTGCCTTGCAACTAATTCGTAGCTTTGACGATGGTGAAAAAGATGAAATATCCTCCTTTATTCGCGGTATTTAACCGCCCGGAAGCCGGTTTGCGGTTCGAATAAAATACAACCCCGTTATAAGGATATGGAAGTAGAGCTGGTACAGGTGCAGAGGGTTGATGTAAGAGCAGGGGGAGGAAAAACGGAGAAGCGTAAGAAGACGGAGGCGAATGGGAATGAGGGAAGAAAAGTAAAGAAAAGTAAGAAAGAAAAAAAGATCCTTCTACTGCAATACGAAAGCGAGGAGAAAGAGACATTGCCTCGTCGAAAAAGCGTACCTACGCAACTTGGGCGAGGCAGTTGGAATAATATTTATAAACGGCAAAAAGTAGGCAGATAAATTAAGGAGTGACGGATGCAAATCTCTTCTCCAATGTAGCAACGGCACCAACTGCTCAAACGACGGTAAGGAGAGGAGAAAGAGGAGAAGGAGGAGGAGAAGGAGGAGGGGGAGGAGGAGGAGGTAAAGTGGAAGTTTTGGATGGCCTGCAGACGCGGCTACCGAACGACAAGTTTATCGATCAGCCTTCCACCCGCCTTCCTAGTTTACGCACCTATTCGTGCGAAAGCGTTTAGGCACAGGTGATTTCTGTCGAGATATAAACTTTGCTGCAGCCTCCTCCTATCGCTGAGAAAAATTTCTAATTTCATTTTAGGTACTCTTGTAATTACTAATGAATTTCACAATGAAATCGTTACACCGATAGTGCAATAACGGTTTGAATGTCATTGGAATTACACAACAGAAAATACGAAGGCATTAGTAACCACTTAGTGGGATTGTAGTTGTAAATGATAGATTATTTTCTAATCGTCGCTACGCTAACTTTGTTTGCTACTGCTAAATTTTATTCGGGTAAATAAGGAACTGATATGAATTTAGTCTTCCAGCATCGTAAGATTTTCATAGAAGAATAAAATACGAGCAACGATGATTAATCGAAAGGAATGTATATTAAAACGTAATAGATATTTTGCTCTTATTTACAACACTCGTTTTCATTTTCTACCCTGCAGAACTGTATTTTTGCGGTTACGTTGATAAACGAAAACAATTGAAGACTGTATAATAACCACGACAGGAAATTTTTCTCGTCAATAGTCATACCTCGGCAGTATTTTTTTCTTCGCTTGCATTTTTTTATTTTTTTTTCTCTCTTTTCATTACATCAACTGTGTAAACTAACTTTTGTCGGAAATTGAGAGTGGGCGGGTGTAGTTTTGAGGAAAAGGTTTGTACAAAGTTTCTTCGTCAAGAAAGTTTATATACATATATATATAATTATACGTACGATTATACAGGCAAACGATGAGAACTTTCCTGCATTTACCTAATTATCGCAAGGGCATTAGTTGATTTTTCGCTCGAAAAAGTTTACTTGCACAGAAATGGTTGTAGTTTGGTAAAAAAAAAAAAAAGAAGCGGTTGCTCGGGGACGGCGGCGCCCAGTTTTTTGCCGGAAATCAACTAGTCCCGGTGAAAACGCGGCACGGCAAAAGTTATCGCACGAAAACGTTTACACAAGAATTCGTCCGCCAAAGAAACTTTCTCTCTCTCTCTCTCTCTCTCTATCTCTATCTCTCTTTCACTCTTCATCCCTCCTCTTTGCATTTCCCTAACCGTCTCGCAGCGTAGCAGCAGCAGCAGCATGACGTACGTAGTTTGACCCCGCGCTTATATGGAAGAAGAAAAGTTTGCCTGCCGAGATAGAAACTGTGTAGCACTTGAGAAGCGCGCCGGTTATATTTTTCGCGTATAAAAACTTTGCCAACCCCTCCTCCCCCTCCCTCCTCCATTCTTTTTTTTCTTTTTTTTTTTTTTGTCGCACGAAGAGAAGTTCAACTTGCCGAGAGCAACTTGCTACAAGAGAAAAACTATTTCGTGTACCGGTTAGATGGGTTACTGGTATGACGACACCGACTGTCGTATCACACACACACACACACACACACACACACACACACACACACACACACACACACACGGGCGTGCTTGCTTAACGAAGCAGCGCACACGTCAAACGTCGTACAGGCGAAGTAAAAGTTGTCGCTAGTAAAGCAAGGATGAAAAAAAAAATAATGATAACAATAATGATAATAACAAGGAGAAGAAGCATGAAAAAAGAAAAACGAAAAGACTTCTCTAATTAACGCGAGTGTGTATAAAAAAGAGTTCAACCCGCGGTGGTTAAAAATTCTCGACTCATCTCGGCAAGGAGAAAATTTCGACCATGGTTAACATATTCATCACAACTGGCCAAACCGACTGCTCTATAAACACCGTGCGTTCTAACTTGCGAGTATTGGTTATTCGAGAAGCGAGTTTTTTGAGAGGAAAAAAATTCGGCGCGTAGATGCTGCGCGCAACTAATTCCCATGCTTTAACCGATAAGCGGACGTAGAGTTACGGTTTTGCCGTACCAATAGGTGTACTGAAATAGAAAATAATCAAGATCACTCGGTCGCGATCGGAGTCTTCGTCGTAACCCTACTCGCACAGCGATTGTCACATGCGAATGGGTTGTGAACGGAGTAAAGAGTGTAATTAATCAAGTTCCGACCACAGAGGAAAAGGGCGAGTCGATGAGCTTTTACAAGGCTACTCCTGAAACGGATCGCCCGGAATTCGACTCCCCTTTAAAAGCGTTACGGGTACTTTGGACTGCTTTGCACCTCTTGTTCCTGATCACTGTACTGAATTATTTTCATCCGGCCGTAGTTGCTCTGTTGTTCCCAACGGCTTCGAATCGATGCCGGACACTTTTTCCTCTCATGTTTTCAATCATTCACGGCTCTTTCCCCGTGTGGTTCCCTAATCCTCGTCGTTGCCATTCGTTCGTACGAAAGACTAACTCGTTCCCAGCGATACCCAATCTCCTATAATGGTTTCCACCAGGACCATTCTCTTCGCGTCCCTGGTTCCTGATCATTCCCCTAATCGTACCCAACTTGTTCGTGCGCCGCGCTCTTGCCACATTCTTTCCGATCCCCGCAAGACTTTTCGGCCAAGTGTTTCCTTTTTCTCAGCAGTTTACAACGAATCCCTAACAGCTTCTTGTTTCTCCCTCGTCACGTTTCACCGCTGCTTGTCGTTCCTCGTTGTTATCGCCCCGGCGATCCGTTCCCCATATCGCGCATGCAAACGAGCCACTCCATTCTCATTTTCTAATCGCTCGTCATACCGATCCGTTGATAGTTTCCACCCGATCGCTTCTTTTATTCTCGATCATACAAACGACCGCGTTCGAGAGATCGATTTTACCTCGTACGCTTTACATACTCCGACCACATTCAGCGTTCATTATTTAGCAACCTTTCAAGTGACAGACGCTAAGCTTTAAACGAAGCGTAACACCAGAGGTTCAACATCACATTGTTCAAGTATCATCCCGTAGTAGCTAAAGTGCCTTGGAGTACATTTACGATCGATAAATATCATCGCTCCCTGCACCTCTTCGTCGATTGAGGGATAAGGAATGATGAGAAGAAGAAAAAAAAAAAAGAAAAAAAAAACCGAATGAACGAAAATAAAAAATCCACCCCTTTTCATCTTGTTTACACTCCGATAATCTCCCTTCGACCACTGCAGGCAGGCAGGCTGTGCTTCTCGCGGCTCTCTTATCGAACGAACGGGAGTCGAACGGGAGTCGAGAATCGAGCTGGCTAGTTCACCGGCACAAAGAAAACGCTCTCGCCCTCTCTCCTCCTCCCTCCCATCCCATCCCATCCCATCCTCTCCGTTCCTTCCTTTAGTCCTCTCTTCCCTCTCTCTCTCTCGCTCCTCTTACTCGGACAAGTCGCGTGGCTCTCCGAGGCGTCCGTCTGATTGGCTCGAGGCTCGTGTCCGGCGTTCGCCTGGCCTTGTGCTTCTCTCAAACGACGAAGCTGGCGTCTCTTTCTCCGTCTCTTCCGCTCTCAACCGGACAAACCAGTCGAGCGAGTCACTCACTCTCCAAGCACCTTCGATCCTCTTTTACCATATCTGCTTCAGTTACATCCAGAACTCCGGTATACCCGTGGATGGCCCTTCACTCCTCCGCGAGCCTCACGTCCATGACCGTATATACCCAACAGCCACCGACGACTTCCTCGGCATGCCTCTGCTTCGACGCTTCGTAATTTTCTAGATGGAGTTAAACCGGAGCAGGTGTCAATTTTTCCCCCAAGATTGGCAGATAAATTTAATCATAGACGGTGTAAAAAAGTTGCCGTCTTTGTCGACTTTAACACTGCGCAAATTATGCTGTACCATATTCGGTGCTTAATATCTTTATTCTTCATCAACGAACGTCGGATGACGTTGAGTCTGATGGTCAAATTTCACTGACCTCAGATTCACGGTTATATTCTGCAAAGTCAATTCGATAGATTTCGGGCAATTTCAATACAGTTTTTTTCAGCCGGCTATGGACGCGTCATATTTTTCTCCGTGACCAAATATTTTCCTCTTCGCTACGTTCGAAACTTTTTATCCTAATGGACGTACACCGATTTATGCGATTGCAGTAAGCGGCTTACGATGAAATCGTACCGATGAGGATCAAAAACTGTGGCAATACTAGAGTTATAGATAACGCAAAACACAAGCTTACGCTTCTAGATTTTACTCCCCAGCTTTTGGCAGCTCGCAGTTTCTCGCTTTTTCCTCTGAGTCTCTCACTCCCTCCCTCGCATTCTCTCTCACTTGTTCTCAAGCGTCTTCTTGACAGTTTTTCAAATCAGCAAATTCATCAAACGAAGAAGAAAAAATTGCCGGAAAATAATTGTGGTCATAAAAAATGAGTAAACGGATAAAACACACGGTGAGAAAAATGATAGAGAAGAAGAAGGAAAGGCATTTCTTTCTTTCTTCTCTACATTTCATACTAATCGACTCCCCTATTTTTTCCAAACGCTCGTCTATACCCCATACTTACATACCGAAAATCTCAATTGAAACAAACGAACAGAAGCACAGAGTTTGTTCAAAGTAAGGGGTGTAGTTGGTTGGGTAAAAGGGTTGAAAGTTAGTCACGAAGATGCGTATTCCGCGATAAAGACAAAACGATTTCGCAATTTACGATATATAACAATTAAGGAGATTGGTGTGAGTTAACATTGATAAAATTTAGGTAAAAATACGGTCTCATTTGAATTTTGATTACTTTCTCACAAGAGAAATCAATTTTTCACCCGAGATCTGTAACAAGAATATTCACTTTCGCCGATCACCGATTGCCGATAGCCACGCGAAAATTAAAAAATTGTAATCATTCGTCAGCAAAATGTCGATGTCCCGGTTATCGTGATGTTCCAGGTTCGTCGATGCTCTGATTTTGGTTGTTGGCGTCTCCGAAACTCTTCAAGAACCTTGCTCTTGACGCTACAGCAAATGAAATCTGAATGAGCAAACACTGCTCAGTAAATATACCAATCAAGTTTGCTGCTGAAAACATTTTTCTGAATAGAAGAAAAAATTCTCGTCTCACTGTTACAAATGTATGTGCGTACCGAAAAAGCTTCAACCTAACGAAACAGTTTCCATATTCTCTCGACAAGTGTCGAAACATACATATACATATATATATTCAAATACCCAACAAGGATACCCAAAAAAACAAAAACCACGTACACGTATAATTTAAAGTGGTTGCAGAGTGAAACGTGATACTCTGTAAAAGTGACAAATGAAAGGAAATAAAAATAAAACCGAACATCGAATTATGAAAAATATTCACCAACGACGTGTAATCGAAAAATGGATGGTTACGTAACAACCGTGAAAGAAGAGAAGCGGAACTTCAAATATGCACAGTTAACCGAAGGCTTGATTGAAGAGGGAAAAAAAAAAAAACATAAAAAAATTTAAAAAAAAAAAAAAAAAGAAGAAAAAGAAAGAGGAGCAAAGATGAATAAGGGAAAAATGGGCGTATAAAAAATGAAACGGATAAATTGAAAAGTAGAAACGAACGAGCGATGGAGGCGTACGTGTGTGGTTGGTATTCGGGTGCATGAGAGAGGCGCGGGTTGTATCCTCGGGCAACAGGTGGAAGAGAGTGAGTAGATATACCGGGGGCGGCGGAGCCACCGCCCTGATCAATACTTAATTATATGTTCTCTCTGTCGCCGTTGGTCCCCCTGCGCCCGCGCGGGTCAATTTTATTTTCGACGTGCATAAACAGCGCAAACCCAACAGGACCGAGTCACGTGCCGATGATCGGGTCAAGGTTGAACCGTTTCCGGTGTAGGGAAAGTTGGAAGTAAAGTGGATGGACCGACTGCAAGAGCGTGTCGTCGCAATTCGGCTCTCATTCTGGTCCATTTGCTACCGGTGGCGGGTGAATGAGGGTTTGTTTCATTCGACCGGATGACCCTTGGCTGTTCCCTGATAAAACGTCGTCGATGTCCCAAGTGACGTCCGCGCTTCCGGCGCGGCACCTTGAACGCCGTGATCCGGTCGATTTCACGTATCTTCGAGCACACCGAAGACCGCAACCACCGAGCGATACTTTATTCGTGTTAGGGTCGAGGCTTACCCCGGGACTCTGGTCCCTGCCACCGAATAAATTGGTTCACGGTCCGGTAATGATTCACCGCGAATTACGAAACTATCGGTAAACGAAGATGAATATTCCCAACTTTGACGGATCAGGTCGGAAGACGTGTTTTTTGAGAGTCTAGGATCGAAATAATAAGGTTCGACGTACCAAACCGAACATCGTTTCTCTTATTCTCGCGACACGCGATAGCTGCATAGTTCCAAGACGACGAGAGACTCATCTCGCTGGATGTCTTTGAAAGGTCGTGGATCCAAGGTATATTCCTACGACGATGGCGCCAAAGGGAATGTTATAACGATTTCGAGTCGCCTCGTTGAATTGTAACGCGAGGTAAACCGAGGCGTTACGTATCGGGGTACGGAGGTACGTGTACGAGAGGACGCGAACTGATGCCACGCAAGCTGGGGGTGTGTATAAGGGTATAACGAGATCACGAGCCGAGTATAGAACCGTCCCAGAGTTCCAGCTAACTAATTCTAACTGTATAATACAAGTCCCGTCGCTTGTATACCTATACGTATGTACCAACCAGCACCGAGCAATGTCAAACCTCAGATCGGGGATTTGCTGAGAGCCAACTTGGTCCCCCCGTCTCTCCCTTTCTCTCTCTCACTCTCTCTCTGTATCTCCCATTCTCTGTTATTCCCTTTGCCTCCTAATTCAACAATAAAAGCTCATCGCTGTTTATCGTATACACGAGAGCTCCGCAACAGGGGACTACTACTTCGTCTCTCCTGTTATTCCATAAAGCTGTTGCGCGATCAAACGATTAGTCGAAGTAACAAAGAACGAGTTCCAATTGCTGACTTCCTGCCCGTGTCGCGGCGTTGATGGACGCGCGTTTTCATCCCCTGACGGTAACGATGATAATGATGATGATGCTGCTGCTGCTGCATCAGCTTGTCGTTTCGGAGATGCAACTTCTGTCTAAAATTCAGTGCTGTGCATCGAAGCGGACGACGAATGGTCGGCTAAACGAGATAGTAGCGGCACTGGGTAGCCCGGTAGAAACGGGTGTAATTTTCATCCTTACACGTTATGATGGTACTATATAGCTACACCACTGACCGACCGACCGCGTGTGAATGACGGACAACCGAGTGTATAATTCACACGGACACTCGGCACTCTGCGACAATGGAGTGCTAACGAGAACCCGAAGCTAGTAGATAGTGAGATCAGCTCCATATCAAATTCCTACGGAGAACGAACGCTCGGCGACTCGCGTTGTGTGGAAGAAAAAGAAGGAAACGAAATTGATGCCGTACCGATCCCACGGATCGGACTTGAACGTTGTATGAATGAGCAAATGAACGAGTCGATAAGAGAAAAGTAAAAGTGTTTCGTAGGTCGGACGTCGGACGGAAAAAAGCCGAGGTCATTTCCTCCGTAGGAAGGCGGTTGAGATTGTTCTCTTAATCTTCTCGTTAAACTCAACCTCTGCAAACGATACACCCGTACCTTCTACTAACGAATAACGACGTCTACATTTCAATCGCAAGACTCTTCCCAAAGGAATTGAGCTACGGTTGCCGGTGAAGAAAGAATTAAGCAATCGACACAGATTCATCGAATTAGGATAAAAAGATAAAAGCGTCGTTCCGAATCGGGGAGAAATTCAATTTTCAAAGGTTTCCGTCGAGCTTTCTGTTTTCAAAACCTGAACCCAAAATTACGGGATTTACTATGTATACGATTATATATCGGAGACGAAGCGTCGGATGTCCCAGACAAATTTCATTAAACTCGCGAGAAATTCGATTCTGGACTGTACACCTGACGCTCTTCCATTTCGAATCTAGCGTCAGAATTGCAGGGTTCAATATTACGAAAAAAGAAATACGGTGCCACCGTTCACGGAAACTTGATTCTCGGGACATCTTCTGGTTTCTCATTTTCAAATCTAGCGTCACGGTTTTTTTTTTTTTTTTTTGTATTTTCCCATACTCGGAGAGCTTTTCACACATTTTGGTACCAGGGTTGCTAACACTTCCCCGTTTGTAAAAAAAATCGATAATTTGTTGGAGAATACTAAAAATCAGGAATGTTGTGTAGATATAATTTACGCCTCAAGAAAATCGTGAAACGAACGACGAACAAGCGTCAATGACGATTAGCGTCCCTCTTCGAGTTCCGTATAACGAACCGAGTGACGATCAAGGATTCGAGGAATGCTGAGAAGTCCACGTGAAAGAGCGGAGTGATCATTTCGAGGAACTTATGTGGTGCAGGAAATCGAGTCAATTCCGGTGTGTTTCGTCTCTGACGATGAACGCGGCGGCGCATGGATGGACTCGGGATGCGTATAGGTGGTACGAGTCTGTAAAGGCAGAAGCATCAGGGCGGGGATCCGTGGTCTCTTGGTACGCGGTAAGAGAAGAAGCAGGCGAGGAGCAGGTTTTGTAACGAGGTAAGGCAGCAGCGACGAACAGGTTATTCGGGTGACCGGACGATCTCTCGGAGGTAGTCAACAGCGGGGGAATCCATCCCGTACCACCTGTCTTTTCAGAGTACGAACGTATTTTTACGCCGGCATCGGACACCGACGAGGAGTGAAGAAGAGGAGAAGAGGAGAAGAGCGACCGGTCTCGAGGTACAACCCCGGTTGGATGAGGAAAGGGGGAAGGGAGAAGCCAACTTCCGTCGTCCGGCACCCTCGGGTCGACGACGAAGACCCGGGCTATTTTACAAAATTAGAGGAAATCGTGGTCGCCTGCAACTTCGCCAACCTTGAAGGATCCGGGACACCGGACACTTCCTGTTGCCCACGCCACGCCATGTGTCCACCTCCGAATATCAATCTGACTGACCTAAAGTAAAACACGAAATAACGCTACCGGCAGGACTCGATAGCTCCGATCATTTTCACCCTCCTTTTTCCGTCCAATCATCCTTGGGTCTTCTTTCACAGAAGCCACTGACAAGGAACTTGAGTTTGGTGTCCCCCTCCGATTTCGTTGCAACTCGTGTATGTCGTAGAATGTGAAACATTGGACGCTAAAAGACACGTACTTGATCGGCTGAAAAACGGTTTATTGGGGTGAAAAGAACTTTGAAAAACGAGCATCCGATCGGGTAGTTTTTCTCAAGTTTCGGACAGAACGCTCCGTTTAATCGAACGACACAAACGCCGCGATGTTTCGTTCGTCGATCGAATCACTTCAGCGTTGCTTTCATTAAAATGCATGTAAACGCGTCAAGAAATCACCCCGTTGGACGTCAATCTTTGGAGGTAGTTTTCACCCCTTTTTTATCGTTTTTCCCCGGATAAAAACAAACAAAAAAATACGCGGTTCTTCAGTTTTCAATATTCTCCAACACAAAGTACAAAGTAAAAGCTTTTTACACATTCACACACCCACACCGCGTTGACCCGATGACGGAATCTCTTTGTTTTCATAATGAGTAAGCTGCCATGAATCACTTTGACTTTCGTACAGGTGCACGCTGCTCTGCATGAGTTTGTCTTGCGGCGAGTATACGAGGAGGTTCTGGTTCCTTGGTATATCTATCCTCGTGACCTAAGGCGCGGCGGAAGTTCACACGATTCGCTTCCTTTTGATGGCCATGACGATTGCGCTATCCTGTGTATACGCGAAGAGTCGAGGGGCCTTATCTCAATAGTCAAGACGGCGTTTACACGAGCGTACGTATAATTTACCAACCGACCTGTGCCACATTATATATACGTTGATCGAGAAGCCGAGTGTAATATACAAGACCGAACTAGACACGTTCGGCTGGCGCGGCGTGTGAATGAGCAAAGCGTACGTGTAAGAGTCCAAGGATGATATTCTTTCCCTATGCGGGATATTCCGTTGTACATGGACAGGTGTAGCCGAGCGCTGGATAAGAGGAACTCGTTAAAGTTGGAAGTAAGGAAAAAAGAAGGAAAGAAAACGGTGGCAGGATGTGGGGGGGGGGGGGGGGGGGGGAGGAAAATGAGAAATTCAACAATTAAGGCTATATAACAGACGTAAAATCTAATGAATAATAGATTACACGAACAATTAACTCCGGCTGGTAATTAATTAAGCTCTCGCATTATACATACGTAATACCATCGGCGTGTCTTCATTAAGCGACACAATGTGTAACGTGGAAATCTACTACAGCTTACGTTGTAAAATTATTGTGAATTCGTGCGGAAGATTGAGAGGAAACGAAAGGAAAAATATGTGGATTAGAAATGGAATAGCCGTTATTGATATTAATAGAATGTAGAGACAATGACGAAGGGATTGGTGATATTGTAGGATGATAATTTTTGTTTCGATATTCTAATTTTAGGAAAAATGATGGGGAATTAATTTCTAACGGGTAAAAAAAATAAATAAATAAAAAAAAATGGGAAACTCGACACAAGCTGCGCGCCGGAAGGCAGATCAATTTTCAAATTTAATGTTTACAAAACTGCGAGTATTCTGTAAACTCGCCTGTCAGCACATCAAAGAAAGTCCGTGCAACGTAGTTGGAACGTAAATTTATTCTTGGTAAGAGCGAGAAGATCAACCACCCTTGTAATTTAGTTTACACACGAGGTATACGCGTAATGAAATCTTACGAAATCACCTACCGAGATCCGAAATTCGTGTAACACCAAAGCGTGGGGAATGTTTTCTACTCTCGGTAAGTACCGCTGACGACGATGTTCGGAAATTGGTACGGGCAAAACACTGAACAAACCAAATCAACATCACTACACGTTTTACGAGTTCAGAATACGAGCTGAAAGACGTTTGCGAGTTTGCAGAATATGAGTATAGCAAAGTAGGATATGTTGAATCACCAGTTGAATTGGACTGTTCTGTAGGAAGTCACATTTCTTACCCTAAAGATGAAAATTTTGTGAAACACCTTCAGCTCCCGATACTTTTATAAAATTACGAGGATAATAATTAACTGCATTCGTACGTTTCCAAAAAGTTTGACGCGTTTGTCAATTTCATTGTCCGAACCGTACCGCGGTTGTTTTGCTTGTAATTTTTCTTTTAAGAATCTGTGTAAGATCACATAAAAATTAGAAGTAAAAACTACGGTACGATTTCAGACAGTCGCATTGACGAAATTTTACACAGGCGTGTTGAAAGTAAAAGTGCGAACAATTTTTACGACTTTCATTTAGACCCGGCACGATTTTGACCAACAAGTTCCTTAACCGCCGTTCAAATTTACCCCAGTTTCGTATATGTTTTCCATTTTTACCAGCAAAATCTTAAATCGTCAACGAAACAACGATTTTTTTTTCCTCCTAAAATCGCATCGTTACGTTGCGGTTTTCGATCCGATGACGGTTGAAGACACGGGGCTGACATCAGACACGTTTAAGGGGGCGTCACACGGGCGTTCCTGTTATCAGCTCGGCTCTGCGCTGGCACAAATCTGTTCCTTCTAAAATTACACTCACCCGATATATTATAAAGCCGGAGGTTACGTCACGCCCTTCTCGTTCTATCGGCTCGGTGCCTATGCGCACGTTTGTTATTAATCTACTTAGATACTAGGAAGCAGATACGACTTATAGCCGCCGAGTTTTCATCACGTGCGTAGATCGGATCGATTCTCGTTCGCTCGTATATTCCGAGTCTCATTAACCCTCCCATTTTCGAGACCAGCCGCAACCCGACGAATTTAAAATCACCCGACATTTTCTCACTCTCGGTTTCGGACATTGAATAAAGATCAAACGGCATCTGCGAGTGGTTTCACCGATTTATGGGAAATAAATGAAATTTAAAAAAAAGAAACCGAAAGAGAGATTCGATGATCGAAAACTGTGGAAATCGAGTTGAAAAGTTGAAAATATAACCAGTGAGAGAAATTTTTAGTTACGGTTACGGTTGCTACATTTTCTTGTAACTATTGTGAAAATTTAATGCTCGTGCAATAATAAATTGACGTTAAAGCCTTGTTTAACTAAAAAAGTAGATTAAACCTGACAAACTGATTTTGCGTTGCAATTGCCAAAAAAGGATCGACGATAGCGCAAAATGTTTACGCGTACCTCGTTTTTCGTAATCCCAACAATATTCAAACAGTTTTCTCAACGATACCTGTTTTATCGAATTTTTCTACTCACTGTAAGAAATGAAATTTTTCTCAATACCGTTTTCCAGTGTCGTAACGAAAGTATTTTCTAATACCTAGCTCGCTGTATCCGTCGAGTAAATTATCCAAATAAAAGCAAAAATAATCGTATCCCTTGCGAAAATTTATTCCGCTCAGCATAATTTCATTTCTTATCCGGTTATACCACCTCTGCACAGCAAGAATTACCTCCAACTTTCATTCTAACCTTGTTATAAATCGCTCTAGCCGTAGATGTTTAACCAGGGCAATCACCCGAAAGCATTTTGCACATCAAAGCGTGCACGAAGAAAGTACAGAGTGTGTAAAAGGCAGGATGTACTCGTAATATGCACACCTCTTTCATCCCTCTGAGATTTAAACATCGAGCTACTGCAGCCGGCTCCAAGACTTGAAACTTCAACGACTCTCTCTTCATCTCCCTCCCTCCCTCTCTCTCTCTCTTCATCTCTCTCTTCTCCGTCCAGCTCTATCCTCGGCACAAGTTCGTCGTCGCGCGTTAATTTATCGAACGAAGTATGAGGAGCGAGTGTATACATAAAATGATTCACATAACACGGGGGTGTCGTTAACCCATCGATAAAATGCACGTTATAACCGTCGATGTATAAAAAGCAGCCTTTCGGATCAGCTTTCGGGACTGATCGTGAAACACGAAACGCCGTATATCCGCCGTACGGTACGGGAAACGATTTTTATCCCCCGGAATATTTTTATTGCCACTCATTCGCGCCCGGTCATTGAATTTTCTTTTTTTTATTTTTATTTTTATTCTTTCATTTCGTCTCGCCAGGTTCTTATTTCTATCCTTTTCTATCTTGTATTAAAAAACTGCAACGAACATCAACGAAATCGTTAACGCATAGCTGTTCCTTTTTACATTTCACTCAATGTGCTAGGTTTCTGATTTTTTTTGTACCTCACATTTGTGACGGCAAATTTAATCTTCCGTTCTTACGTTTTAGATATTTTTTTTTTTTTTTAGTCGGATATCTTTTTTCCAACGATTCATTTATTTTTTCAATCTTCTTTAGAAACCCACGGTTCGGTGTTACATTTGTACAATAATGTGAAGAAATTCCAAACGATTGATTTTTCTTTCTTTTTTTTTCTTTTTTTGCAAACTTTCGATAACTCGACTAGAATCAACTTTTCTACGCGGATTAATTGTCGAAAGCGGGCAACTCGGAACGAAGTTAAAGTACCGGCACTGTCGCAGTAATTCTGTTAGGTACGTTTCTGATTTTAGTAATCACAACATTGCAGAGGAGCGGGCGGATGTCCACAACTTGCTAATTTGTCCCAGTCGGGGTGGGGATCGGAAACGCAAAAGAAAAAGAGAAGAGGAAGAGAAAGGAACAAGAAGGCGAAAGCAAAGGCGAAGGCGAAGATGAAGAAGAAGGAGGAAAGAATTGTAATCACAATAATTAAGATTATCCCCCATCGAGGGGAGGTTAATTCGCAGCAGAGGGATCGTTTCGACTTTTTTCCTTCTACTCTCTTTTTCCCTTGCGACAAAGAAAAGGAGAAACAAAATGCTGATGCGGAAGGAAGGGAAAACGGTGGCCAACTGAAAAGTCGTTTTAAAAAATAACGACCCCCCCCCCCCCACCCGTGTTAATTATCATTTATACCATAATCTCAACGAAGTGAAATTAGATCTATACGTAATTTATGTATATCCATACTTAGTGCGTGGATATAAATATTTCCGCAAAGGAGATACGAAACGTGAGAAAAAATCGAGAAACTGAAATAATCCCTGTTAAAATTTTCTAAATTGAAAACACTTCTATTTTTTTTCTTTTTTTTTTTTCTTTTTCTACCCTTCTAACCAGACAGATCGTCATATGCAACAAATATATTGATATCTGTGAGTATGCGTTGTACAAAAAAAATCGGGTAATTTTTTTGAATAATTTGAAGCCGATTTGGGGGAGTTGAGACAGTCGAAGTTCAAAAATTATCTTTTTAAAGACCACGATTATTACGAATACAAATCATCGTCCGAACATGCATGTAAAATCCTTCCTTCGACGTTCATTTTCGATCTTTTTTCTTCACACCACCGGTTCAATGGACAGGTGACTTTTCTTAACACGTGAGGATACTCGCAATTTTTATGAGTCTCCGATAAATCAGTATACAATAAAAGAAATTATCGACTAGCAAGACGGCAGGAAGGGATTTGGACTCTGTTCCGAACTTGGTAAAATATTTTACAGAATTTATTCAATCCAACACCTTCTTTCCTTCGTATACCGAGATTTGTAGAACTTTTTTTTTTTTTTTTTTTTTTGTGCATTCCGTTTCGTTCTTTTATTTACTTTTATATTTGTTTTTTTTTTTCTATCAAAATTCTTGTTTCCCTCAAGATTTATGGCACAACTTTCCGGGTAATTACGCGCAATATTAACAATCTTTTTTTTTCTTTTTTTTTTTTTTCTCCATCCCCCGAGAGGTGGAAGGAAAAAAAAAAAAGAAAAAAGAAAAAATAGAGGGTAAATAGAGGGGGGGAAATGCCCAAAAAAACAAAAAAAAAAAAAGAAAAGAAAACAAAGGAAATGGCAGAGAAAGAAAAAAAAAAGAAAGAAAAACAAGTCAGACTGACACCGAAACGAGGAAAACGGGGAACGGCGGTTTTCCTCGCTGGGTATTTCATTCCCACCGCTTTGCATTATACAGGCGCGCACCGTCATGGAGATGATCGTGAATCAGGTTGGAAAATAAGCCCGTTCTGCTGACTTAATCGTTCGAAAGTCTCCTGGCGCAGAACGACGCGACATGCAGAAGCGCGTGTGTCCGTGAAATTTCGTAATGATGTGATAATTGGAGAAAGAGAGAAAAAAAAATACAAATCACCACAGATTCTTATTATATATACTTATATATATATATATATTATTATATATAGTATTCTGTGGATTTATTGCGAAAAATATGCGGGAAGAAAAAAATTTTCATCACGTTATATTTTAAATAGTTAACGAATCATCCGCTCTTTGACCACGTCAACTTTTTCACTCACGTGCGATTTCTAGTGTGATAAAATTACCTTTGACAAATCCCGCGATTCGATATAATTCGCAAATTATATCTATACAGATACGTATTTACAGAGATGATCCCAGCATAATTCTTATTTATGTTCAGCTTTTGTATTCGTCTACCGATCGTGCGATAAGAGAAATAATGGAAAAAAAGAAAAAAAAGAAAAATTTACAACGCGCCTTCTATATATGTATACTGTATATGTATTACATAATACAATGTATTACGCATAACAATATCATGCATTAATTTTTTACGAGTTTTCGTTTATGAGCAACCGGTTAAATTATGCCCAGCGGACGACTAACTTGGTTAATTCAAATAAATTAACGTGTTAAAATGAATTCATCGTAAAGTCACTTTGAGAACGCAGGGTAATATTAGATTTACAAATCAACAGTGCCGGAATTCAACCCTTATTTCCGAATTAATTCGGAATCCTGGCGACCTTACAAGCCCCTGGTGAAATTTGGGCAATTAGTAGAATCGGATAAAAAGGTAACCAACCTCCTCCCAAAATTAAAGTAATTTGAAAAAAAGAAAAAAAAAAAAATTTATACCAAATGTCGCTGCTGTATCGTTCTCTCAATAAATAAAATACGTGCCGAAAGAAGAAAGAAAAAAGGGGTAAAACTCTAGATTAGAGTGTTCTAGAAAAAAAATTATTTGCAATTTTCCACCATGGGCAACGCGTGAAAAGTTTGTTCGGGTTAAAAAGAAAGATTCTGTCAAAAGATGAGCGGTTTACGTTACACGGAATATCGGGTTCGGTTGATTTTTCACTTTTCTACATTTTTTAAAAATTCAGGAAGGGGTCGTTTTTTTTTTTTATTTCTCCTACCGCTCACATCAATCACAATGTCAATTTACGTCAGAAAAAAGACCCGAGCTTGTAATACGAAGTCTACAGTTGATGTTTGAGGAGAAGCGTATCTGACGACTCTTTCGTTATTAATTAAATCTCATAAATTAATTACAATTCAATATGAATATTTAATTTATGAGAATAAGATTCTTTGGTTCGAACATAAATGTCAGGAAAGAAATAATAACCGAAACGTTACAGCCGTGTTTCTTCGGAAATTCAAAAAAAAAACTGTTCGGACAAAGTGAAAAAAAAATCAAAATGAGCGCGATCTTTTTTCACAAAATTTTTCCTGCGACTTGAAGAAACATTTTAGACATTGCGACGGTGGAAAATGGTGAGTAATTTTTTTTTTATTTCTCCGAAACAACCTGACGTACGCGTATTATGCAATGTTTAACGCGAAGGCAATTTAACAACGTCGAGGTGTACAAACGTGGAGAATAATAGGGTTATTCGTAATCGGGCAAAGGCGATAATTGGGTTGGCAGTGGGTCAAGGCTTTTATCGGTAAATCGCTGACCAGTTAACACGCGTATGTACCACCCCCGCCCCCGCTTCCTTTTCACCCCATCCGCCTCGCCGTTCCAATTTCACCCTCCGCGCCTTGTTCAAATCCGGTACTTTGCCAATACAAATTAGGAAAGGGCAAACGGTAATCTCCGATTCCCGATCAATCGGCAACGAATTCCTCCCGCGTCGAGTTCTTCAAACCTTTGTTCCTTCCCCTTTTTGTCTGTGAATGTTTGCGGCTCGGTGCTGTTTGAAGAAAATTTTTTTTCAACGCCTCGAAAAATTTTCTATAAAAAAAATGTTTAACGATTGAACGAGAATAACAATATTCCGGGTGAAAAATAGTCTAATGGTATAATTCCCGAATTGTCGACGAAAGAAATTTCAATTCGTAATCGAGATGCGGTAAAGGTGGGAGAAAAATTTAAACCCAACAAAAAACAAAAAAAAACTGCTTCAGTACGACAATTTTCCTATACATCGATCCGTATTGTTCCTGATTATACAAACACATTGAAAAAGAGTTTAACGGCAGGGAAATGGGGGAAAAAAAAAGAAGTGGAATGTAATTCCACCCTCAGGGAAAAAAACCTTCGACTTGAGGGTGAATTCGTACCCCCAAGTCATAGATGGTTGTCAGTTAAAACCCTGTTTTTTGATTTCTAGAGACCCGAAGACGTGAGGATTCATTGAAGTTAAAAAAAAAGAAAGTGATTTTCGACCGAAACCAATCCCACCAAGCCACCAAAGGTGATGAAAAGTAAAAAGTCGAGGGTACTAATTCACCCCCAAGCCGAAGGTTCAGAGGCTTTTTTTTTCCGTACACTGAGAGAAATTTTCAATCAAGTATTTTAATTTTTTACCATAATCGAAAAATACAGTTCTAGGTACAAAATGAAAATTAGTTTTTCAGCTTTTACCGCAAAGTCTGGTGTCCGTCAGTATTCTCTCTCATTACGATCGCTGTTGCTATGTTATCTTGTAACCGTTGCGAAAGTTTAACGCTTGTGCAACGATAAATCGACGTTAAAGCCTTGTTCAACTAAAAAAAAAATAGATTAAACCTCACGAAACTGATTTTCCGTTGCAATTACGCAAAAAATGATCCTCGTTCTTCGTAATCCCAACAATGTTCAAACAGTTTTTTTTTCAACGATACCTGTTTTACCGAATTTTTCTATTCGCTCCGACGAATGAAATTTTTCTCACAATCAGTGTATAATCGAATTACAGCGGAGGAGTAATTTTCCATTTCTCTTTACGTTTCGCCTTCTATTGTATACATATTTTATCAGAGAAATACGTGGGACAAGAAAAATAAGAATGAGAATAAAATTGAGGGGGGCGAGAAATGTTCTGTATTGAATTTCGAAGAGATAATATTTTAAGACGACGGGTGATGGACGGGTAATTGAGTGGCTCCACCGGCGGTTGAGAGAGCGAAAGAACATGGCAGGGTATACCGGCGGCGGTGAGATCAAAGAAAAATAATTACTTCCGTTATTGAAAATCGAACATCCGAGCTCTCTCTCTCTCCCTCTTTCACCCGACGCGGCTGATGCGACCCGGGAGAAATTCTCGTCCCTTCCTCCCTTTCGCCCTCCCTTTCGCCCTCCCTTTCTTCCTTACCGCACCCTCGTTATTTCCGCCTTTCTCTTCGTCCCTCGGCCTCTTCTCTAGCTCTTTTTCTAGACCCCCTAGAGAGACGGCAAGTGCTACTTGAGAGCTACACGCTTATCCAAGTACGCGAGCACGACACCAAGTTACAAGCGCAATTCATTAGATCCTTGACGTTCGCGTGTGTTTTATGCTTACAGTATACGCATTACGCACAAGACTCGAAATGAGCTTTAATTTTATTCATCGACTATTAACAACTTTGCGAGTAACGAACATATAACGTGTGTTGTCTACATGTTGTACTGGATCGATTGTTAAAGATAAGAAAAGAAAAGAAAATACTTGAAACCGTGATTTTTGTTGAAATATATCAATTCTATTCCAACTTCGAATTTCTTTCGATACTCTCGGCATGCCTGTAAATTGGATTTTTCACGAGTAACGTAACGTTATAATTGCATAACTGTAAACCACACGTGTGAACACTTGTCTTTTAAACCTTTTGTCTGTACAATTGTTCGAATTGTTCCAGACATTTAAAAAATCGGTAAAAATCAGGGTTTCTTCTCAAAGTGTTGACTAAATTGTCCAAAAGTTGACAGACTTGAAATTATCAACCGCGAAAGTGTTCCGTTCGGTTATTGCAAATACATGCACACACTTCGTCATATTTAACGTATGTTGGAAAAAGAAAAGAAGAAAAACAAAAACAACGTTCGTTCAGACTTCAGAGCCAGAAATTTTGCACCGTTCGACCCTCCGTGTCGCAAATTATTTTCCTGAGTCAACTTTTATAAAAAGTTGGTATTCTACGATATTTCTGCTCACTGACAACAAACCCTAAATCAGATTTAAAACATCGAAGATCGCGGATATAAAATGAATAAATAAAATGGGTTATCAAATAGGTGGTAAAAATGCTTGCCGTTACGACTCAAAGGGGTTAAAAAATATCGCGGTACAGCAAATAATACGAAGATAAAAGAGGGCTGGAAAAAAAGGAATCGAGCGTATCGTATGAGATAATATTCCAGGCATTTAGCTCTCTTAATTCGTAATAATCCTCGCCTCTCGCACTTGGCACATGTGCCTCTGAAAATAAGGAGGCTCGTATAAATTATAATACCTCTCGAGGGTTGGCCAGGTGCCGAGCAGGTGACTGGATTCACCTGCCTGCCTGCAAGCTGTCTTTCCAGAGATCAGCCTTTGCTCGTTTAATCGTAAGTTTGGCCCGTGCTTCGCAACGGTCGTCGCGACGATCGACGAAACACGCTGGAGGACAGATGGAAAATACGACAAGGTGCGAGCTTTAAGAAGATAAGAAAGAGAAGAAACAGGAGGGGGAAAGAAAGAAAGAAAGAAAGAAGGAAAGAAAGAAAGAAATAGAGAGAGAGAGAGAGAGAGAGAGAAAATGGGAACCACAGAAGCGATTCTCTCAAATTGCAAATTTTATCCTAAAACTCGAGGGAAAAAAAAATTGTATGTATGTGTGCGTGTGTATGTGTGTCCGTTTGTGCGTATAACGCAGATTTCGACATGCAGATGCGTTTAGATTACAGATAGGAATACCTACTTATTATCTAGCTAGATATTTTGCCACGAGTTCGTCTTTGACATCCCAGCATTGACGTCGTACCGTGAAGGAGGACAAACAAGAAAGTAATTCACGAACAATAAAACCATAACTTTCGCTCTCTCTCTCTCTCTGACTGATACGTTATAATATAGCCTGAATTCGTGTTGAAAGGGGTTAACTTTGTGGCACGGAATACTTGGAGGGGAAGTAAATTTTCCGTCTTCCCAAACAAATCGCTATATACGTTGTACGTCGACTTTTCCCGCGGATGAAAAAAGTAAAGAATGTAAAAGGGGGGGAAAAAAGCGCGAAAAGAGAGGAAGAAGTTGTTATTAATTCATGATAGTTTTACGGTAGAAAGGTTCGAGAGGTACAAGAATGAGATTCGATCGAATCGGATTGACTAGAAACGATATTTCCTCAGATCTGTGAAAAAATTGTTGATAAAGAAAATTTAAATGCCGTACGAATTCAATCTAAGAATCTCAATTACTAACCAACGATGTTCTTCCTGTTCGTTTTGTTTCTTTTTTTTTTCCTGTTCACCGCAGCTTTTTCCAATATTATCCGTATACCGTATAAATTAAAGAAAATCGAGATCCTTGTTACAGGATTTTAATTAAATTATGTAGGATTAGCTTAAATTTTGTACTTTATCAGGCTTTCGGACTAATTTTCATTCTCTACCTAGGACTATATTTTTTCGATCGTGGTAAAAAGTGAAAATCGTTAATGACCGAGCGGTAACCGTAACTAAAAATTTCTCTCAGTTACGTTATATCGATGCGACATAAGATCGCAATTCGTTAGACGATCGCAGCAGCCGCTTGCTTCGGTCCAATCCCCCGCAGCCGTTACACCAAGTTTAAACCCTGTAAACTAACCCCAAGATCTCCTAAGCCTGCATATCGTGTACGCGTATAGCAGCGGCAGCCCAACGTCTCTTGTTCGAGGTACACGTGCTCGACATATGACCAACCAACTCGTAACCCAACTCTCCTTACACTTGTAGGTACCTAAAAGTATAATAAACGCAACTCTCCTGGAGCATGTCAAGAACGTCGGACCATTTAACACGTTCAATTATATTTCATTTACACAGCGAGAAAATTCAACGCCGACGAAGTTGGGAGATTTTTTAAAGAAAACAATCGCTCGTACGTTTTCTTTTTTTTCATATTTCATCACCTTTGATCGAAAATGCCTTTTTTTTTTATTCAATTTCAACGAATCTTTACGTTTTCGAACCTCCGGAGTACGAAAAACAAGTTTTCCGAAAAATTTCGATCTGTCCGACAAACTCCCGCGATGATATCGGGAAAGACTTTATAAAAAAAAAAAAAATTTGAAACTCGCAGGATTTTACACTCGAACGATGCGCATAAAAGAATTGCCATATTCCGTTCGATCTTAACTTCCGTTTCCACCGGATACATATGTATCGATTTTCAATATTTCACCGACAAACACATACTTTTTCCAAATAAACGATAACGTTTTGCCCGGTTTACGTATTTATTGAGCAAAACACAAAAAAAAAAAAAAAAAAACTACAAATTTTTTTTTCCTGATATTTCTTTCAAAACTTTTTCACTCGGCCGTTTTCGAGATCATCGCGAAAGTTCGTCGAACAAACCGACGTACTTTTCTTTCATTTTCACAGTAATGCGATTCGTGCTACCGCGAAAAAACTGTTTTTCCACCTCGTTTTCTCTCTTGTCTTAGCTTTTCTTTCGCGAATAATTTCAATCGTCTTTAAAAACCTAAGATATAGAATCCCGCAGAGAGGCGAGAAGAGAAGCGCACGGTTCTTCGCATAAAAAAAAAAAAAAAAACTCGAGTTGGTTGAGAAGAGACGACGACCCGGCGGCGGCAGAGATGAAGGCGAGAAAAAGGAGCTCAGGCAGCAACTTCAGCTTAACGTTACACGCGTGCATGCAACTATCTGTATATACATATACATATGTATATATATATGTATACGAGTTTAACATCGTCACTTGTCCTCACGAGGCAAAAAACATCTTGTTTCATTTCACGCTGGCATGCAACAGAGAGTATTACCCAAGGTATATACTAAAAGAAGCAAAAACGGCGAGAACGTTACCCGTAAGAATAAAATAAACTGCGACACAGTTTTGTAAATGTCGCAAAAAACAAAAAAAAAACAACAAAGAAAAAATACGTCAACAGTCTCTTCGTTTACAGATTTTTATTTATTTGCAGTGAATTTTGGTTGTTCGGTGTAATGAAAGAGAAAAACAAGAAAAAAAAAAAAAAAAGATAAAAAAAGTTCTTCGAGAAATTTGCATCGTCACCGCGTCACTGTTTTTTTTTTTTTTTTTTTTTTTTTTTTTATCGCTACAACAGCGATCTAAATTGGTAATTGAACGAATTACATCGATCCCGCCAAGTTTTTGATAAATAAATCATAAAATCGAATGCGAAAAAGGATCGGCCTGAATCCCCCCCCCCCAATTTATCGTAACGAGTATTTGCGAACTTTGGGGCAAGCGGTGAACTACAAGGCTACTTGGAAATCACTGAAAAATCACCCGGAATAAATTTTCTCGTTTCTTTATCTCCGATTTCGCGTGGTTCGGGAGCAACGAACCGCTTCGTCTCTCCCCTAATTCACTGCCATCTTCTTCTCTCGTCAGCTTATATGAATTACGAATTTATTGCCCCGGCACGTCTGTATCGATTCACTTTTTACATCCCCTACAGACCCATTTCATTTTCTCCCCTTCTATCCTTACTCGTCGGCCATTATTCGCGCCATTTTTCTACCTTGTTTTGATTTGGAAGGGAGAGAGAAAAAGAAGAACAAGAAATAGAATACCGAGAAATAGAAGCGAGGCGGAAGGAAATTCAGTTTTTTATTCCCAATCATTGCAACAAGATTGAGAGAAATTTTGCAGGTTGCGTGTGTTTTAAAATTCTTTTATTCCTTCGTAAATGTTGAAAAAATGCAAAATTGTTTTTACATACTTGGACCTAAAAATCTTTGAGAATCCCTTCCGGGCTTCTTTTGCTCGTTTATCCCTGACTAACCGACCGAGCAAACAAACTACCACCGAATATATTTTAAAACATATTTAATTAAACGATTCTCGATATTGTCAACGACATTTGTTCTTCCTCTGTGCAAGGGTCGTCGTTGTTGTGCCAAATGAACTTTTACAAAAATATGGTATTCTGGAGGTTGTTTTTTTTTTTTGGAATCGTTGATTACGAATGTGAAATCAGGTTTGAAAAATTCAAGATGGCGGATCCAGTATGGCGGATAAAAATTTCAAACACAGTCGTGCGTAATAAAAATATGTTTTCCTTTAAAAAGGTATCCATTCTCATATGTACAAATGCAAGAATACAACAATCGAACGAAGTATTCGAAATGAACACAAAGATGAAGAAGAAGAAAAATAAGATGTTTCAGCAACCGACACCGTGTTACGGTTTCAGTTACGAATACCGCACGTAGGTTAGGTACGCGTATTACGCACAAATCGATTATCCAAGTAATACCGACAAACGAAGCTCGGCTTCTGCTGGGATCGACATTGATTTGCGGAACGTACGTGCGCAGAGGGGATTGGAGGAGGAGGAGATGGCCGGCAAGTGGCTCGTCAGAAAATATCATCAGAGTTATTTATGCTCGAGGTTATCATCCCTCAAGGCGTGTATCCGCTCAGGAAATACGCTACCATCGGCATCCGATAATCCCCCATCCACCCCCACCCTCTTCGTCATGCAGCCGTCAAAATGGGTACCGGCTATGTATGCGTGTGTGTGTGTGTGTGTCCGCATATGTGTTATAATTTGTTACCTCTTGTGTCGTTATTGTGTCGCAGACGAAGACCGGAAATTTGCGACATTCCCAATTGATTAGATATTATACAGTTGTATACGTGTATACATGCATGTATGTATATGTGTGTTATACATCTATACGTGAAAAGAAATATTGAAGAAGAGAAAAAGGAAAAAGGGACACACGCGTAAGATCGAACCGCGAGGAAAGGAAGCCTGGAGTATAATTATATTGATAAAAAAAGAAAAAAAAAAACAAAGTGCAGTGAACCTGACAAACTGATTTTGCGTTGCAATAACCAAAAAAGGATCGGCGATAGCGCAAATTGTTTACGCGTACCTCGTTTTTCGTAATTCCAACGGTATTCAAACAGTTTTCCTCTCAACGATAACCGTCTTACTCAATTTTTCTAGTTACTATGACAAATGAAATTTTCCTCAGTGTTTTATGAACCAAAATCAAGGATATTAAAGAAAACTTTCCAACTTATGTCACATGCAAGAGATGCGACGTAATCAGGAACCCGTTGCAAAAATTTATCACTACTACTACCTACGTTGTGTACCTATGAAAAGCAAATACGCGATGTAATACGACGCACGTATCATAGATTCGATAAACAGGCAAATGAACGAAAACGAGGTTGAAGAAATAAATTGGCGATGACCCCGTGGTGACCTTTCGCTCACCCCAGGAGCCTCGGAGTTTGGGTTTTATCCCGTAGGATGGATATGAAGAGAAGAGAAGAGAAGAGAAGAGGGCATCCTGCCAGCCGGCAACCCTCCATCTCCCCCCGTCTCTCCTGCCTCTGGTACTTGAGTCCCAAGATGCCAGTCATCCTGGCTAGATCAATATGCAGATTACCTGCCTCCTTATCCATAGCGAGTGAGTTGGTATGGGCGCGATTCTCGCCAATATAGGTGCTTCGTACAAACACGCGGAGAGACAGGAACGCGCGTACAAACGCACACATATATATATATGCGTATAATATGGCGTGCATGTTCCGGATTATACATATATCTCGGAATTGAGAGTTGAGAACCGTTCCAAAGTTGGCGTTTATCGTACTAGGTAGGTGGAATTTGTGCATGCTGATTCGTCGCGTCTCGGCGGTAGACTAAAGGGCGAAACGACGAGCCTTATACGAGGATCCGGAAACCGAGGCGGGGGGGGGGGGGGGTGTATTTGAGTGGCTTG